>NW_020448196.1:4370829-4402176 GCF_003343035.1 Apteryx rowi | reverse complement strand
GACTCCACTTTTGCTCATTCCAGCGAAGACGCTTATAAGCCAGGGGTCCAGCACACCTACACGGCAGCAGCCTCGAAATCCGTTTCTTTCAGGAACGCCCAGGAAAGGCTCCTTTTTGTCCCCCTATCACTCGCTAAAGCAATAACCACAAGAAGTAGCAAAATGTGAAAGTGCTCCAGAGCGCAAAATATTTTATTTAAGAATTTACAGTGTCAAATTTTACACTTAGGAAAGATAGCCGCTCCCAGCTCAGAGGAAGCCTTCTCGAGTTCGGATGTCTGGCAGTCTCTACTGCAAGGAGAAAGTAATCAGCAGCGCGGCTGAACTAGAGGAAGCCAAGTGTCTGTCCAGGTCTCAGGTACAAAAGAAAATCACACAGACTGCTGCCGACCGTGGCGGGATCAAGCATGGATGATTATGCACAGGTTTCCAATTCCCCCACACAGCTTTTTTTTTTTTTCAATTACGTATAAACCTTTCAGAACATATGTAAGGCTATCCAGATCTCAAATGTGGCGTTGTTCAGGAAAAGACAAACAGGGGCCAACACTGGTAATTTCACATTCATGGTATTCCTACTCATAGGCAGAAATTCAAGTAAAATCAAATAGTTTTGGTGGCAAATTCTAAATAAAATATGGCCTATGATTTAATAAATATTTAAAGTTTATTTTCTCTCATTGTGGATGATTCAGATTCTTCAGTGAATATGAATGTTGCATATCATGGTTTTCAAGATTTCCTATATTAAACCTAAAGCTCTTAAAGTCCATTGGTAGAGGTCTAATCCACCTACTTTTAGCATGTTCAAAATTCAGCTGTTAACTATTTAAGACCTTGGTTATTTTAGTAATGGAAATTCAAGAACAGAGTACTACGAACAGATTCTGGCACCCAACAGGGAAAAATTTAAACAACGTCCAAGCTGTTACCACCTTAATTATGTAGTGCCAGCAGTTTGAGAGAAAGCAAGTAACCATATTGCACTTAAAAGAACACTCACTCAAATAGTACAGCATTGGCTATTATACAGAGAGCTTCTTCCAGACTATACAATTTGCTTTACAAGTAGTCTAAACCACAAACTACATACATACTAGATAAGATCCAGATCAAATTAGTATTAGATTACAGTCACAGTTTTCATTCAATATAGGTCAATTTATTTGGATGAGCTGTGGCCCTCTCTTCCCCCCTCCCCCTTTCAAAAAACAAACTAGCACATCTTGAACTTCATACGTTGACAAACCAAGTCTTGTTTTATAAGCATTAAAATTGTGCATGGTCCTCTTAAGGCCACAGAGTGTTATATTACAATGTGGACATGTATGTCCCCCACTGGGAGGGGAGCATCCTTCAGAAATTAAGGAATCCCTGAAACCTATGTCTTTGAAAGTCACACTAGTAGGTTTAAAATAAACTTAAGGAATCAATTGCCTATGCAATTTACAAATAGTTTTTGTAACAGACAGCAGCTATTCCTTCCCTTATGTCTATTCTTTACCACAACAAAGCTATTTCTAGCCAGTTTTTAAAAGGAAAAGTTACATATATTTCATGTTTGGTAATTATTTGTGTAGATGAGGTGTGAGTAGCGAGACTCATGAAAAATAACACCCATCATTAAATTACTGTCATGTCAATTGCAAGCTAGTACTGATGCATGTGCCATAAGATTGAAGAGTTCTTTGTATAATCAGAACAAGAGTGTGAATTTGAATACAAAGCCATTGTATTCTATTTCAATGTTGGATACTTTCTCTGTCCAATTCTTCCCAGCCTTGAACTTCCAGTGACTGCAGGAGACTGAAAAAGGAGAATAGAAATAAAAGAAACTCTGAAAATGTCATACTGGAGACAAAATACAAATAAAGTTGGCAGAAAGTTTTTGATCTGTTAACATAGACAGGAACTAGACTGGTCTATGTGCACGTTTAACATTCTGCATGCAACAGTCCAGATTAAGCTAATAAAACAAAATCAAAATACATGAAAAATTAAGAGGGGTGACATTCTGCTTGTGAGGTGATGGTGAATGTTTCAGGGGTCTGTCGAAGCACCAGATTTTCACAGCAGTACACATTTAAACAATTTTCATTTTTATGGTTCTACCACAGCACAAGAAACTCATTCCATAGTAGCAAGAGCCTTGTTTTATGCACGGCAAGTATTGCTGTAAAGCAGATACCTAGCCTACAGTGAGATTGCCTCTAGTGTCATGCTACTTTTTAAACTCTGCACACTTGGTTTGAGAAGAATGGATGAAAGACCACAGGGTAGCTGTTGCTAATTCCATTACTTTATCTTGCAGAATTCCCAAATGCTATGAAGGCAGGGAAAGTGGGGAGGCAAACCAGGTGACAGACTGGATTATTTTAACAACAATATGCTGTAGGGGCTGAGAGACAACCAAGAAAAAAGAAAAAAAGAAAACAATGACTGTGTTCAAAACGCTAAGAGATAGAAAGATAGCTGGGAGAAGAAAAAGCAGAATTTGTACTGATATTTAAGGCCACACCAAGTTACTTTCCAAGGGTAGATGTCGACTGAAATCAGTTAAAGCAGGAAGGTTCTGCATAACTGTGATTTACCCAAGCAACACTTCACTTTGCTTAACTCTCAAGGCAAACAAGTCTATAGTTTTGTTTAAAGTGAAACAAGGCTTTTACTCACTTGTGCAAATTGAGAAGGATTGTAGAATTGTACTGTTCCTGCTGAAGGTCCCCCTGAAGGTGGTACAGTGGGAGGCTAGAAAATAGATTATATTAATGTTACAGAACTGCAGAGTTTCACTGCCTCTCAAACTTGGTTTGCTTAGGCACACAAAGAAAATATTCACAGTAGTAATGCCAACAATATGTACAGAGCAGCATATTGTAACAACTGCAAAAAGTGCTGATACAGTTTGCATCCATATCTTAATATTACTTGCTTAATGTAGGAATTGGCAAAACAATGTCGCATGCATAAACTGTAGATAGCTCTGAAAATCCAAGGCATGCAAAACCAAAACAAGACACCAGTGCGATTTCACTGAATTAGTACCTTCTGCTTTTGTTAGTAGACCTTAGGACTTGCCCCAAAATAAACAGTCTGTGCCAAGTTTTGCTTTATTATGAAGTATCAAGAGTTTGTGTCACCCCTTTATGGTGATCCTAGAGTACTTGAACTTACAGCAGAGATGAAGCATTCCTTTAATTCCTACAGGGGCTTTTGCGGATGAAATAGGCAATGGTATCATTGCTGATTTGAAACTGGCAGCAGCAGTTGGGTTTTTTTGTTGTTGTTTTCTTTGTGTTTGCTTGTTTAAAAAAAAAATAATCAACTGACCTCTGGTATCCCAGGAAAGAGCTCATCACAATTACTAAGTGATTCACTTAGAAACTTAAACATAACAAAAAGCATGCCTGGATTACGTGCATTCTCATAAATACAAAAAGCTTTGAAGACCCTGTTTGAGCGTTAAAAGGAACACTGCATCATTAGTCACTTTTAATGTTATTTCTGTGAAATGAGGAGAGAGGAAAATGGCTGAAAGTAGCATTAGTAAGTATTTGAGCAAATGCAAAATAAAGAAGGGAAAATAAGTTAACATAAATGAGAATGGCCAGCCACATGTACCTGATTAAAATGCTGGCTTACTTCACGTGATAATGAACTCATTGAACTAGAGCGCGAAAGCTACAAAACAGCAAGAACACACAAATACAAAAAAACACAAATAAAAAAAGTCGTCATGCATGTCACTGCCCCAAGCTTTCAGTTGTTTTATTTAATTTTAAAAGTCTCACTCTGCCAAAGGTTAAACCAACTTCAAGTTAAAAAAAAATTGTAGAGCCAGAAGTTAGTTTAAATCAAAAGGACTTCTTAAAGCACAAAATTATGTAGATACAGAAAACATTTAGTAGAAACAAAGGTAATGTTACTCTGCCTGGCACATAGCAATCTATTCTCCTTTTCGTGTCTTGCATTTAATATTAGTGAAATTAAATGCATGCATGGAGGCAAGAAGAGACCCTCAAACTGCTAACTTAACATTTCACTCTGAAAAAGGCCTGTAAAAGTCTACTTATATAGAA
This sequence comes from Apteryx rowi, assembly GCF_003343035.1. Lineage (NCBI taxonomy): Eukaryota > Metazoa > Chordata > Aves > Apterygiformes > Apterygidae > Apteryx > Apteryx rowi. The sequence continues at coordinate 4,398,097 of NW_020448196.1, read as the reverse complement.
CAAGGAGATCACAACACAAAGAAAGACATGGAGATTGAACTTTTCATATAGACTTAGAGGTCTTTTCTGTACAATTTTGGAGGCAGTCATATGTTTCCACCTCAGCTAATCATTCTCAATTGAATCAGTTACTTGCTGTTTTAGATGGCCCAGGTTAAGTCCACTACAAATTAATGGTTAAAATATGCTGCACAAGTCATTAGCTAACCACTTTGAATCAAGCCTTACCTCGCCTGACTGGGAGCCATCAGGGTTGGAAACAGGAAGCCCAGATCCAGGTGGAAGGATTGTAGAGTTTAAATACTAAAGAAAAACAATGCACTTATCTTCATTACTGCATCTCAGAGACCCGTTATGATGCTAGTTCACATTTCTGCTGTATTGATCCCACTGAAGCAAGAAGATGTTGCAATATATCAATCCCAGATGAAACATGCCCAATACGGCTACTTCCTGCATGCCTGGTCCCTTATTGACACACTGCATACCTGGGACTTGGAGCACTGCCAAACTTGGAAATGCAACTTTTAGTGAGCTTCCCACTTCCATTTTCACTTGTTTCCCTTCCCTGTTTTTTCAGTTAAGATTTAGGGATTCCAGCCCCCCACCCCCACACAAAATTTTGAACTGCATATACAAGACATTCTAACCCACCTCTGGATCAGCAGCTGCAGCAGGATCTGTGCTGGTTTGATTTGCAGCTGCTGCGTGCTCTGCTGCTCCACTGCCTTCAAGAGGCTGGGGTTCCCCTGGGACTACAAAGGGAACAGGATATAACCAAACACACTATATCAGAGTATTTGACTTAACAGGATGAGAAGGAGGGTCATCAGCAGAAATGAATTTCTACAATACCAAACTTCTCCCAGGAAAACAGGTATTTTAAAGAGGACAATGTTAATGTCTCCAGATGCTTTGGTCTTGCTCCAAAAGCATACAGCACAAACAGACAACCTTGGTTATCTGTATGCAGTATCACTGCATGCAATACAGCATGCAGTGAAAGAAAAAAAACAGACTGGCAAGCAAATGCACAGGTAAAACATTCCTTCCCTTTCTTTCCCCAAATAGCAATCCTGGAACTAGAAATAGGTGTCAGAAGTGAATAATAGATACTTGGCAAGGTAGGAACACTGCACAGTTCAAATTTTGCTGTTTAGATGTCTCAGCTGCTCTGCAACAGCTTTGTGGAGTGCAGCTAGGCTTTATTAATTCATTTATTACTGCAGTTTCTAGACCAATTCCACCACTAGAAAAAGTTAGAGTTAATGAGAGTGCGTTAACAAGTGTTCATTAAAGGCTACATAATACACAGACTGGCAAAAGGGACTCTCATATATCCTCCTCACAAGTTTATCCACTCATGACATACCTGAGTTTGGTACAAAGAGGTTTGCAGGGATTGGCATTGGTGCCAATGGAGCAAATAGGTCTGATGGGGCAGGAACAGCAGCACTTGACTTTGTTCCACTTGGATTCAGGACATCAACATAACGAGCTCTGCTCCCCGCTAAAACAGAAAAATCCAGAAACAACAGAAACAACAGAAATAAGCCACTGTATTAGTCACCTCCCTGCCTATTTTGAGCAGTCAGCTGGTTATACCATCTTTCAGAATCAGAAAATGCCCAGGGGATACAAACAATAAAATTGTGATTGCTGTCACAATTGTTTTGTGACGTAGATGCAGAAGCTGGGCACCAAAGTCAACGTTGGCCACAGCTCCAAGATATTGGTTGCCAGTTGTTCCCAAACACTTTCAGAAGAGCCAAAACTTCTGTTTTAAGATTTTATGCAAGAGAAAGTCTGAAGTCTTCCACACTTCAAGCAGCAAAGCTGTGTATTACCTGCTCTTCTGGAGAAGATGTTGACAGGAGCACCAGGTGGGCCGCCAGGCCCAGGTGGAGCAGTGTGAGGAGCTTTAGGAAATCCTGCTGGAGGTGGTGGTGGAGGTTTACTCTGCAGGGAGAACAAAAGAAAAAAAAATTCCAACCACATTTGATTGATAATTTTAAACCAAGTCTTCAGCTGACTTCTCCTATTTCTTACCTATTTCAGAGTATATAAAATTGGATATACAGACATACATCTTGTAGTGTGGATCAACATGCCTCAGCTTTTTCAATCTGATAACTCCTTATCTAACCTCAAGTAACTTCAACTCATCTACACTCACAATGAAAGGAGTATCAACACCAGCGGTTCTTATTATTTGTTTGTGTTTTGAGACAGATCTAGAATACTTGACTGAAGGACAAGGATGGACAGGATGGTTGACTTTTTGCTTCAGAATGCATCGCTTTTTCAAAATTAGACCTTTACCTCCCTTTTCTCCTCTATTTTGTGTGCAGCATATCAACTGACAGGCAATTGTCTAGGTGATGTCAGCTTCTAAGAAGAGATACACTGGACTAAAACTTCGAGTAAATTCATTTTCAAATTCTATCATAGTTACTGGATCCAGCTACACAAGTACCTGAGGACAGAAATGGCTCCAGAAGGATGTAGCATACAAAAACATGAAATTTGCTTATTAGTTTCCAGTGTTGCACATTTTAATCCAAATTCAGCGAGATACAGCTTTTAAGAGCCAATAACAAAATTGTACATAAGTACGGATTTCAGTTTTCCACTTAAGCAAATACAGTCCTCAGATTTTTACCTCTTCTTCTGGTTCATCCAAATTAACCCAGCGTTGTTTCTTTTCATCCCAAACAATCTACAAGGAAATCACAGTTAAAGGTTAGGTGTTCAACTAAAGCTAGTTAAATAAAAAATATATATATATAAAATGACTTTTTAAAAAAGTCATATCAGAATAAGCATAATTTTGAAAATTTTGCATGTAATAACATTTGCTTACTTGTTGTCAGAACAACATTCATCTGTCATCCAGGAAAGCAATTTGAACAAATTAAAATGTATAGAAGTCTTTTGATTTAGAGGCCTTACCGATTTGTTCTTGTCATCTGGAAGATAAGCTTCATTCTTTCCTTTTCCCATCAGCCAGCGAAACCAGTTTGCACCAGTCTAAGAATAAATATGTTTAGTTAATTCTCTCAATACTCTGTTTACAGCACATTCAAAGAAAAATTCATGTAACAATTCATTTTCTTTTAGAGTCTTCAACTGCAAGCCCATAGAGTTGGAACTGGGGGGGGGGGGGAAAAACACACCACACAACAACACAGGAGAAAGATGCCCTCAGCTAATCCAAGTTATACCTTTTTGATAAAGGGAGACAAGAAGGGCAGAGTCAGAGCTGATACACCACAAAAAAAACCTAGTCCTTACAGATGGCAGCCTGAGAGAACAGAAAATAAGAGACAGCCCACAGAAATGAAGTAAGGAGGGGAATAAAACAAGTACTGTGATCCTAGGAGCAAATCCACTGTGGTGGATGAGGGGGGCGGGGGAAAGAAGAGAATGGGTTTTATTTTTTTTAGCCAAGGAAAGTGACTTTGAATTGACTTCCAATGTAAAAAAGTAGCCAGAGCAATGCAAGTCAGGTTTCAGTGCATGTACAAGGCAGTAAGTGGTAGCAATCTGCACAATCTAGAATTTAGGTATATGAAAACAATCTCCAGAGGTTGCAATAGCAGAAACAAAAGCAGGACCTGACACACTTTAGTAAGGGGCTCTTACCTCCCAGGCCAGGGCACCGATTTATCACATAGGCTAATAATCCCCTCTACTTATAGATACCTTTCTTATCAAGTTTACCTTTCTAGGTGCTGGCTCATTCTTTATTTCTTTTTTAGTCTCTTTCCTTTCAGGAATGGCTGGAGGAGGAGAGGGCTGTTTTGCCGCGGAGTTGGATCTCTCTCGTCCCACAGAATGGACAGAGGACTCTGAAGTGGTCCGAGATCTTCGTCCGTAGCCCTATATTACAAATATATAGAAGAGTACAAAGTCTTCACTGCTGGAGTGAATGGATTACATTTCATTTTGCTAAACAAATTATTTTGAAAACTTAGTAATAGGAGGAGATACAAAGGCACTAGTAGAAAGTAAAACATAGATAAGAACAAAGATTTAGTGAAAGAAACAGCCTGCTCATGGCATACCCTAGGTGCTGAGGACTGAGATGCAGATCGGGATCTTCATCCCACTGCCTAATTAGATATAAAGCCAGCACATGCTTAATAAGCAAGCAGCTAAGTATCAGACACAACATTCATTTTCTATTACCATTTCCCACACTATACAAAAGAAAAATGAAATTCTCCAGACAATCCAGACAAGCTTGATTTTCCACCCTCTACTATTTTTCCACTTTTTCTTCCTTTAAGACAATTATTTTAAAAAAATTAGGACTAAAATTTATCCAGTAGTTCTTCATTATTTATTCTACTGGGGGGGGGGCAGGGGGAGAGACGGGATAGGGTGAATTAAGCTTTGAATCTTGCTGCTGAAGACCATTATAGAATGCCCCAATACACTTTATGCTTGCAAAGACCAACAATGATGCTAGCACTTGCTGAAGAAATGTATGAAATAAGGATACCATGCTAGCCATTCTGCCGTAGAAATCCTCCTCTCTTTGATCCGGGAAAGTATTCCGTGATGGAGTCTCTGGGGCAATTCTCTGCATTCCTTAAAAAGCAAAATTAGATGATGTTAATGAAAACACTTTTTAATGCAAAATTTTTCACTAGTTATGAGTCCTGTGCTGTAAAGAACTTGAGCTTTTAAAGAACATGTCCTGAAGTTGCTGTGATTTATTTTTTTACTGGATGGGTATTAGGTTTGTTCTAAATAGAAGTCAGAGCAGGCCAAGGCATGCAGCCATCAGTATGGAGCAGTATAAGGTTCTTCGCATCTCTTATACAAGCTCTGCCAAGTTGTGTATCCCTGCATTCACATGTGAGAATTAAAACTCATCAGGGTCCTTGAAGCTGATGTCTAGAGGCAGAACCCCCCGAGACTCCAGTCACAGACCTTGCAAATAGAACTGCCAATCCCAGTTTATTCAGTGACTCCATAAAACAGGAAATTACCTGCTGGGGCTAAACCATAATTTGGTGAGTCTGACCTCTTTTAAGCTGTGCCCAATATGCAGGATTAATACTAAAATTTTTCTTAGAGTTTTCTTTAACTTTACATTTTCTTTAAGTTTCATTATCCAAGACTTGATTCGCTATTTTTAAAATACTCAGATATTTTGCATTATCCCCCCAAATACTTTATTTCCTTTAGAAAGGAAGAAAAGGGATTTACAGAGATGCCAAACCTGTTTCCTGGTTTACAGGCTCTTCTGACCGTGGTTCAGTTTCTTGTGGTGGCCCTCCTGGTGGTACTGCCGATCCTAGATAGAGTGGTGATGGTTCAGCTCCATACTGATTTGGAAATCCTGGAGGTGCAAAGCCAGGTGCTGGACCAACAGGTGGAGGACCCACTGAATAGAAAGGGACACTTCGAGCAGCTTCCTGGTCAGCAGAAGGAATCATAGCAGCCGACCCATCAAGGATAGTCTGAGGTGCTGCAGCACAAAAAAGTTAGGAGTTTTAATTAAGTGGAAGTTCCAGTGCATGAGCCTTTGCCAATAAAATGATACAACACAGAAGTGAAATCTCACTGTTTCCATGACCCTCTTAAAAGGTTTCTTATACTAGAAGCCCAAATGTTCGTTTTCTTCTCTTTGTCATGAAGAAGGATATGAAACACTAACCTGAAGGCATCAGCTGCACACTTTGCATCTGTTGTGCCATACTGGGCAATAAGGATGCTAGCAATGCGTTTTCAGTACCAGCACCCATGTCATGGCCGACTCCTGCTCCATCACACTGACTGGCATGGTCTAATTCAGAGCTTGGCGTGCTACACGCATACTGTTGTGGGGTAGATCTGTCTGCATTATAAGCTATTGCACCCTCCTGCACAAGAAAGCAAGATCTTGTTAACTCTTTCAGATGTTAAGTTCATAACCAGGGGAACATATAACAAGGGAAATCTTAGAGTGAAAAGAGCACACAATTTGTTAGTGTTTAGTCAAAAAAAAAAAAAAAAGAGTTGTAAGCCATTTGTCAAGTTCAACCAAAACACTTAAAGAAAAGTTTTTACAGAAGTTAAATAGATCAAGCTTTCAAGTTTCCAATGGATACTTGTAAAGAAAGGATATACCTTCCCTTCTGTTTTTTTTTTTTAAACAATTTAGCTACACTAATCCACACACAACTTTTCTTTTTTTCTGGCAAGCAGATCCTTTGCTTATAACTGGAGTTATTACAACTTAATAAGCCTTCCAATTCTCCTTGCACAAGTGCTATGAAAAGTCTCTCTCACCCAATGTACACCATCCTTTAACTATTCTGCAATGAATCTTAGGGCACTAAAATAAGGTACATACACTTGGTTTAAATCATAACACCTGTGTTTTATGAAGTGACCTTGTGATATATTCATCTCACATTTCTGTAGTTAGTAGTACAAACAAAAATTTTAAAAATTGGAGTTACATAAAACCTTAAAAGGGGATACTTCATCTTGGCAAGTACATTCTGTACCTTGATCTGTCCATCCACGTGTCGAAGCCTTACTAACCATGAAGGTTCAATAAAGGATTCTTGTTCTGGTTTCTCTTTTATCTGTGGGTCAAACAGGCGTAGTTGTGATGACATCTAGAAGAAAGAATCATTGTAAAGGTTAAGTTCACAGGCCAACAAGAAGGCAACTTTAGCCACAACTTACAACCTACAATATGAAGCTACAAATACTTAATTCTGAAAAACACTCATTCATATGTTACCTGGATTAGCTGGCCAATAAGTACAGGTGAATAGTAATGTGGATCTTTAAGGACAGTTCTGGAAATTACTTCACAATAATGAAAAGCCTGAGCAGCAAGTCCCATTTCAGCTAGGCGGCAAGCATAGATGAATTTGAAAACCTATAGAATGCAAGTGAAAAACCAAGTGATCAGAACATTCTTAGAAATATCAAATGAGAGAGTTTGTCATTTCAGTCCAAAGTTCAGATACACCATTATATCTATACAAGGCAGGCAAAAAAGAAAAGCCTCCTGCTCCCACCCTGCCCCCCAACCTCCCCTGACATTCAAACCTCCTCTTCCACCCAATGTACCCTATGGGAGTCATCTATCTAGGGCAAACAAATCCTGCTGGATTTTCTTTTGGGATACAGATTTATGATAGCAACAGAATTAAAAATTCACAAGTTCAGAATGCACAGATGAAAATGGAAAAAAAGCTGATTCAGTGACAAACAACAGGGAAAAGCTACCCTGCACAACATTACCTATGAGAATTTCAGTTTAGAATGGATAAAATATTTTCTATGCTGGATAAAGCACGAGACAAACATCTGACAAAATAAAAGAAGAAACAGTTCTTCACCTGGAAATTGGGTAAGCTGCCGGGCTGAGTTCCTAGTGACTGAGCATATTCATAGGCTTCTGTTCTTTGAATGGCTTCATTGGTGGCAAACTTAAAAAAAGGCAAGCTATTGGGGAATGAGGGAAGGAAAAATATTAATTGACATTGAGATTATATATACTGTCAACAAATACAGATCTGTAAATTTGAAATAAAATGAAAAGCAGCACTATTAGACACATAGCATCAACAACTTCTGCTCTTAAAACAAGGAGAGGTCAGAGAGTTCTCAAGCAACTGTGGCTTAGTGATGATAGCAGGAGCACTGCAACTCAGTCTCAAACCATTAAGCTTTTATTTTCATATTTAAAAAGTCACTTTTTAAAAAGCAAAGAAAAAAAACAAACTAAGCCAAACCTATGATTCGATCCAATTAGGACAAGCTTTGTTGTTTTCCTTGTATAAACTCCAAATCCAACCTGGGCCATAAGGTAACAGAAATGAGCAGCATCCAGAAGGCCTTTAGAAGCTGTAGAAAAGTAAGAGACAGAAGTCAGGATATTCTCTATCGGTGGCACATCACAATTCAGTGTCCCGTATTGTTTTGTCTTTGCATTCAAATATACCTTCACAATACAGACAAGCCCACATAGAAGCGTTCCATTTTACATTTTAAACAGCAGTTGTTTGTTTTCAAAAAAAGCAAGCTGAGCAATTAAAATTTTCAGAAGTTCAATCATCACCCTGTTCATTCCCCAAGAGTTACCAAGAGTGTCTCCCATGGTAGCAATAGTCCTGGATTCCAAGTCCATGTTATTGGTCAAGTTGGATAACACCATTGCTAGATGCGGCCTCCAATCTCCCCATTTCTCATCTCCACAGCACTAAAATTAAAAGAATTACTTAGTCACAGAAGTGACTGGAGCTCTGCATAGGTAAGTGTTTCAACCTAAAAAGGACTAAAACCAACGTATCCAGCATTCTAGGAGAAGTACAAGAAAAGATTACTGTTGTGAACTACACTACTCACCACAGCACCTACTTAAGTCTCAACTGCAGCTTCAACTTGAATCTTACCGTGGATGCAGCTGGCATCCTTCCAGACATGAGCTGGTAAACAGTCTGCAGAGGGTCATTAATTGGGAGACTGTTGGCAAATCTACAGAGACATTATACAGAAAAACAAAAAAAAAAAAACACACACTGTTGGTAAGCAGTTAAAATGTACTTGAACACGCAGCTCATCTAGCTTATTTTCTAACTGCACTTCCTTTTCAAAAACTACTACACTGAATAAGCAATTGCACCGTGGATAATGTTCAAAAGCAAAACATAATTAACTAAGTGAATCTGCCACTCTGCCGCATGTCAATCCAAGCTAGGAAAAAAAAATAAAAAAATCACAATTCTCCCTGTGCCAGCTGATAGGCTCAGCACACGATTTCACAAGCTGAGAAAGCAGAAAGTTTAGCTGTCTGCAGACAAAACATACATGAACACATTGCTTCTTTCAGGCAGGGAGAACGAAGGGTTACTTTGCTTTAGCCAAGCTGACAGTTGGTTCTTGCAGTTTACTTAAAGCCTGACCAACAGCACCCACCTCGCAAGCCCACTGATGACACTGTTTAAATAACCCTTGAAACAATGAGTGCATAGAATAACTTTTCAGGCTCAAGTTTATGGCCAGAAGACGCCCCCCTCCCCCCCCCCAAATAAAAAGCAACAGGTGACCTGAGTCAACTGAATATACAGATAAAATGAGAATTCTTCCATGAGCTATTAAGAATAACTCATCATTTTGACATCAAGGTTTCTGAACACCAGGTCTCTATCTCATTAGCAGAATAGGTAGTTCACATCGTACTAATCAACAAGAAAAACACTGTACCTGGTCATGACTCTTGCATGAGTTCTGCTGTCCATTTTACTGGCAAGTAGCAGAGCATGACCCCATAAACCATGCTTCATGGCTGACTCCAAAGCATCCTAATTAATACAGAAATTAGTTTACTGGAGAAAGCTTAATGCACAGTTTAAATCAGCTTAATCAGACAGTGATTGTTTTATGTTAGTACATTGTGACTGATTGAAAAATGTTTCCTTGGGTCAAATGCTAGCACATTAATACAAGTTTGTTCTAATTTATAAGCTCTAAGGCAGGACATTTTTCAATTAGTACAGTACCATGAACTATTATACACATGGCAAGTGGCAAAAATAATTTTCACTAATGTGGGGATGCTTAGAGCTTTAAGATTTATGCCTGAAAATTAAGTAATCAAAATAAAACCTGTGTGGTATTTGAAACAGCAGCATAAGCATTTACCTTCTTACGGCCATAAAGCAGCAACTCTCTGAATCTCTCTGTCTCTTTCTCAAGACTGTCAATTGTGGTTATAAGACTATCTGTGAGGAATGAGAGTTGGGCTTCACCAGATTCCTCTTCAACTTGTTCCAAAGCCTCATTAGTGAAATCAATCAAGTTTGCTTCATTAGGTGACTTCCCAGGAAGCCACACTGTTTTATGATCTCGTAGCAAAAGTTCAGCCAGATCTGTTCCCACTACAGTCTATACATGGAAAAAACAAAAACAAAAAATATGACTGGGGTTTTCTTGTTAAGGATATTGCAATTCTATTATTCAACATTGTCTTCATTTTGTCACTTCAACAACGGGTGAATACCAGTCCTCTGAGTACCTGAAGGCAAGTGACCCATTTCCCTGTTCTGCCAGTGAACTACCCCAAGATAAGTCACTATACACATATTTCTACCTTTTACATAAATACCATTTTCTGTATAAAATATTTTAGGATAGATAAAGATTCAAGCAGTAAGACATACCCCATTCTGCCTGCACAACAGTACAATAAAGTCCCAAAGCAGACTTGCAGATTCTTTATCAATTAGATTTTCATTCTGAAAGCACTGTGTAGCTTTATTTTGTGCAAAATTAATAACATCCACTTTATGGGTGTCATCCCTGGGCAGGGGGGAACAAAAAAAGAGGCGCTTAATGAGACAAACATAAAACATTCAGATTATTATTGCAAATAGCATGAGGAACACAAAGCTCACGTATTATCTAAGCAAGTAAAAAGCGACAAATATTTTCAGTCACTTTAAAACCTCTCATTTATGGGCATTTAAAAGTTCAATAAAGAAATTAAATTTGAAAGCATAAGAGTCACTTTCAAAATCTGTAAGAACATACTTAGCAAGAGGACCAGGAAATGCTCTCATCTCTTCTTGCTCTGGAGAATGTTGTAACATAGTCTGAAACACAAATATAAACCATAAGAAATTCTTGTAACTATGAATGACACTCTGACAATGGAGAGGAAAAAAACAACCCCCCACCTCCACCCCCCAACCTGGACCTAATCTATAGTGTAATGAAGGTTATTGCTCTTGAACAAAATACATATGGTAACCTGCAAATTGCAGATGGATAATAAATGGCAAAATCTACTTTACATGGGAAGTCATTCTGTAGCATCACTTATATGAAAAGTAAATTCAGGCTTACTATGAAAATCCTCCTCACATCTCCTTAAATAATTCTCCTGATGCTGCTCTAGTACTTGTGTACAATTCTACTTCTTTCTAGCGATATTTTAGCAATGAATTCTAGTCTTACCATGTAAGCTAATCCTTTCTTATCTTTTACATGGTTAAAACATTGTATTTCTCTGCAGATGCACAAGAAAAGTGAAAATACCAATGGTATTTAAACCCCCCCTCCATCAAGAGGACGAGCTGTCTCTAGCCCTGCAGAAAACATATGGAGACAGTGTCATCTCTACAAACGGCAATACATTAGAAAGAAAACAACTGAACTCTGGCCTTTCTAGGATGCAAATCTCTTATCTGAATGAAGTTACGAGGAGCTGGGTGATCTAATCATGGCCACATCAGCTTTTAATTTTACTTACACAGTTATGACCCAAACACAAACAGGTAAATATAGAAAAATACATCACTGACACAGAAAAGACAGGAAACTATTTATCACTAAGTCCCCTTCCAAAAGGAAGGCTTGTATTCCAAATTTTTTTTTTTTTTTTTAATACTTTACCTCCATACTGTGTACTTCAACCAGAGCTGGCTGTCCTTCCGAAGGCAGGTTTGGCAACACTTTTATTAAGTATCCCCCAGGACCAAACCTAGCACAGATGTGAGGCACTGAAAATTTCTCAGGTGTTGAGGGCCTTAAAGGTACTGAAGTGGGGAGAAAAGATAAAATAAGAAGCAGCAACCTGACTTGCAATTTCTTGAACTTACTGATGTATTTATCCAATTCAGTAATCTTGTGGTACTAGTGAAAAGAACTCTGACATTTTATTTGACTAAACTTTATAAGCAACGGTTAATCAATTTCACTATACTCCCAAAGATCTTTCAAAGATTTGCAATTGCAAAGACAAAATTAAAGAACCTTAAAATCCACTTATTTTTTTAATGCAAGGTCTTTACTTGTTTCTCTCAAACATTTCCATGATCTCTGTACATATATATGATACATCTTCAAAGAACTAATGATATATTTCAACATACTCTGGAAAACCTTTTTCTTAGGAACAGTGTTTCATTCTATGCAGAAAGGGTAAGAAATACTATGGAAAAATCTGAAGTTAAATTTTTATCATTCCCCATGAAGTACAAGCAGCACACACAGTTCAGAATGTCTATTCTAAGGAGACATTTACAAATGCAAGTATGCAATACTCAGTAGCAAACGCCATCTAGCTACTGCTGTTCTGTGATTACCCAGATTTCAGCAAGCAAGGCATTATCCTCATGCTGAAAATAAACAAAAGACTTTGTTTCAAAACTACTATGAGCAATGTTTTTCTTGTTAACAGGCTCAAGGAACACATGAAAGAATCTTATATATAACAAACTACTAACAGAAGGGCAAACTACTATTGGTAGACAATCTCACAACCACAGTACCTCCCCTCCGCCTCCCCCATTGGTGCAAATACCTTGTTCTACAGCTGACCATCCAGTTTCGGTTGTGTAGCCATAATCCGTAAAAGGTTGTTGGCCATCAAAGTTAGCAGCATATCCGCCATATGGATAATCTGTGTGGAGTGACACTGCCTGCGCAGTAGTTTCATATGCATTAGCCGTTAGATCATGATTACTTCTATACAGCTGGCTCTAAACAGATCATATTAGTAATTGTTAGCAGAGAGAAGTTGCATGAAGCAAGCAACGTAGCAAACACGACTCAAGAGACTAAGCATTTTTTTTTTCCTCCCACTTTGTTTCCTTAGATGGTTCTTAAACCAGGCTTACCACATCACTGCAAAGGACTTATACTTGGGAAAGCTGCCCAGCAAGTCACCTGGTGCAACAGGCTACAGAAGATAATTAGTATCTCTTAGTGTTCTCCCTTCTCAGTGTTTTAATTACTGTTTGATCTGTTCACATCCAAATGCGTTCAGTTCTCTTACCACAGAATATCTATGTGCCTTGGGTCAAGAACAGCACTATGACTTTCAGGGTGAAGTGTTGCTGTATCAGTAACTATGGATCAGAAGCAAGAGTGTTCATCACCCTTCTTGACAGAGAAAATCTGACTCAAGTAAACCTAATGAACACCTAGCTGACTTAAGGTGCCTAAAAATTAATGCCTAAATGACTTCCAGTATTATTAAAAAATGGAGTTCAGACTGGAAAACCACCTAATCTTCCAACAGACTTGATGTACTAACACATAAGACTACAGTTAAAAAGATACATTTGACTAGCAAAGACAATTTACCTGAATATTCTCTGTATTTTTCAGATATTTGTATTTAGGGCACAGATATATGAATAATCAGAAGTTAGATTTGGTTTTGCTTTTAAATACAAGATAGTATCATACAAATGTTGAGTTAGTCTAACAGACTGCAAGTTCAATATTAGCTTTCATGCTTGTGATGAGAAAAATGATGTAACACTGAAAGCCAGACACAGTATCAACTACAGCCAAGCACAGTAAGGGCAAGGTTCTCACAGACAGCAAAAGGATTCAGTAGAGGAAATTTTCCATTTCTGTACGTGTGGCAACTTGCACAATTGAGCGCTGATTTTGGTTAAAGTTCTCTTGACAACTATGATAAATATTAAGTTCAAAACTGTATTAGAAAGCAGTCTTAACTTAGAGAATAAGAGTTTTCAAAATGCATCTTCCCCAAGCTAAAAACAGAAATATTTTTGTATATTTCTAATTTCTCACCCACCCCTAACACAGAGGACTAAGGATCATAAAGATTAGTTATCAATCCTGTGCCTGAGATCAACTCAGCTAAAAGAAAAGACCTGATGCGTCCTTTTGAAACTCACTTGTTGAGAACGAGAGCTGAAACTGCTCTGGTGACTGTGAACACTGCGGGAGCTATGGAGACTATGAGCAGAACGTTCGCTGTGGACACTGCGTCTGTCAAATTCATCACCATATGGATCTCTATGAGGTTCAGCTTCATCATCAAAACTTCCAGCAAAACGAGGATCATACCGCCAGTGATCTTCATATCGGTCATGTCTGAAGAACAAAGAAATAGACAAAGCAAAAAAACATAGCCACCAATATCCTAGAAGAAAGCAACTTCGCTGCATACTTATTAAGGAGAAAACTGTACTTAACCTCAGAACGGCTTTTAGATTATTTCCTAGACTGAGGTTTTTATTACAGTAAACCAATTGACATTGCCTCAAGAAGTTCATCCAGAATATTCCAAATCAAGACCATCGTTCTCCAAGCCTGTTCTAAGAAAACCCAAAGCATGTTTAACCTATCCTATTTGCCTTAAATCCTTTTCCTAAGAGTGACATGACAGTTCATTTTTTTCCCCTCAACTCCCTCTGTTAAAGGGAAAGGAAGAACCAGCAACATACATCTGTGAAATATTTGTAATAATACATTTTAATAGTCTGTCACAGGCTCTACCTGTCTTCCTACGGTATATTATTGGGAGGATTTTGCTTACAAAGCTGCATAATATTCTGAAACTGAAGCGTGGTACAACTATCACAAAAGTCCATAAATTCTGAAAGCTTTGGGTCAAATCTTCAACAAATAAAGAAATGTTTTTGTTGGCACACAAGTGAAGCCTCAGTCCTTGCCTTAACACATACCACCATAATCTAATTTCCTTGTGGCACATTTGACTACAACTCAGCCCTGAAGAAAGTGATGCCAGATTGGCCCCCTTCACACACATTTAATCACTGTTCCTCTGAACATTATTAGCACCTAAGCTCCACTCCGCCCTAGATCTGGAAAGGGCATTGGCAGGACACGGATTGAATGGACAAACCTGTTACTGTATGGATATGCTTCTCTCTTTTGGTAAGGGCTGTGTTCAGCATCATACCAATACCTCTGATCATAACTTCTAGGATCTCTGTATCTGGGGTCATATGCTGAGGAATAGCGTTCCCAACGACTTGGATCTTTGAAAGATGAAAAGAAATGGTTCAGTTATTTGAAGACATTACTTATAAATTTTCTCAACTCCTTTCTCTTTAGTTGCATGCTGATCTTGTCAGCAGCCCTGAAGCATAATACAAAACCAAAATAACATACTTAAAGCTATATGAATATGTCCATTCATTTTTACTTATTAGATGAGTTTAAAAAATATATCTATTCCACATTTGTCAGATAAACATTGTTATTATATACTTAGCTAGACACTCTTTAAGGGGACAGTCCATCAGACAGACCTTCTCTAACAATTTTAAAGTTTAGTCAGAATACTATAACGATTCAACAAAAAAAATTTATAGCATCTTTGCTGTCAGTCTTTAGAGTGGACAACTTTTGTTCAAAATCCTCCCCAGCACTATCCAAGCCATTATCTTCAGATTACCAACCGGTATGTCTCTGCAAGCATTCAGACAACTACGGACAAGGCCAAATTCTGGGCATGAGTCAATTTCTGTTTACACCACCCACCTAAATTTTACTTCACAAGTCTGGCCATAGGTTACAGGCTAAGGATAAAAGCGAGTAAATGACAGACTTGCAACACACTGAAGAAAACCATTCTATACACTAGCTGTGGTATGCTTCCATCACAATTAGGAAAGGTAAAAATAGAAGTCTAGTAGTAAGGAAAATGGCTCAATTTATTTTCTATTTATTACTTATGCTGAACAAAAAAAATATAGGATGGACAGCACAGTATTCAGAACCAGAGTAAACCCAAGATCAGTTTTCAGCAAGTACAACTTTATTCTCATTAGCTGTGGAAGACACAACAGTTTTATTAATACAGAAAATGTAATAATGTTCAATTTTAAAGTTAATCTTCCCCATAAATATTTTTCTAAACCAGTAGTTCATTACATAAAAAATGCAGAGCACTTTGACACCTTACCTCCATAGTCATATGAGTTTGGGTAATAGCCTGAATAATAATCACTCCATCCACCTTTTGTATAGTAATCTTCAGTATACCCCTGCCTGAAAGAAAGTGCACAGAGTTATTCCTCCTGCAATCCTGGTATCTTCTCTCCTTAAGCCAGGAGGGGATATGCAGAACTATAATGCCACAACTGGACAGCTAGAGTATCAAATTTAAAATAATACATTTACAGGAAATCAAGAAATCAAAAAATTAGAGCTTACAAACCAATACATCGTTAAATTGCTCGGTGCCATCAGAAGCTGACAGCCGTTACCATACTATAGTTTAGTGGCTTTTGTAAATTGCTTCAGTGACAAGTCCAGTTACTTACGGACAATTAATCACAAAAACTACTGCTATAACTAGTGTCCTTTGAATGGTCTCAAAAGAGAAGCGAGTCACTTAACGGGTAATGAAATAATTGCTCCCTCAACTTTAGAAGTGTTTTTATATTTCTTGTGGAGATGGAAAGAGGATGAGTTTGGAGAAGAAAAATAGGAAAACAGATCAGGACAATGTACTAGCACTGTTGTGGATAATTCTGAACAGAGGGTTTCAGTCTTTGGGGCTGCTATTGTAGCATCTTTCACCAGCATTAGTCAGGAGTGAAGCAAAACCAAAATGCACTACAAAGTTATCTTCACCTTCCTTTTGGTATCTGGCTATCAAAGAACTCAATATTGTATCATTTTCTTGTTCTGCTTGAAGCTGATGCTAATCTGTGGCTGACGAGCGTACAGAATGCTAACACTGTAGGGCTAGCACTACCACAGTCCCAATGGTTTATTCTCACTCTGCACTCAGTCTTTCAGGCTTAGCTTTTCAAGAAATGCAGCAATGTTTTGAGTGTTAGCACATTCATATTTTTAGTACTTCAGTGAAAAGATGAGATACAATTGCCATCTCAATACTATTAAGTAACAGAACACATCACTACACAACTAATTCTGGGCATCTTCTAGGTTACTACCCTTCCCAGTAGTCTTGGATGAATAGTCGTGTTGCACTAGGAAAGGCTCATTTCTTATATTGAGCAAAGAGAAGACTGAATAGAGTAACAACATTTCTTTTACAGAGCCCATGTTAGAATATGAATTGTCCAGATGAAGAAAACAAGTGCAAGAACCAGACTAAATACAGAGTAAGAGACACTGCACATACAAAAGGTAACTACAACACTTGTAGCTGCTGGAGTTGCTTCACTTTTGATGGAAAGAGATGTTGCTGTTACTTTAAAAATTATGAGCCTTTATTACATGACATTTTTGGGAAACCATCTTACAATTTCTGAAAGAAAGCTTGAAGAGGCATGTTAGATAAGAGCACAGTAAAATGTAGTGCAAGTGCAGACACATATACACCCATGTGTATACGCATAGGAGGGAAAGGTTTAATGACAGTGTTGAATGATGGGAACTTCCAGGCTCTTCTACGACAAACTAAACATACAACTAACAGTGCAAACCCCAAAGTGGTCAAGCAAGTCAAGTGATATTCTTCACTGGCACAACATGTAGAAAGCTTGCTAACACAGTGCCTACTTTTGCGGAGGAGGAGACTTGATCTTATCAGATCAAGTTTATCCACCCATCTTCAGTCCCCTTCAGAAAGATGTTATTCCTCTCCCCACCCCCCTAACTCTCCCAAATAGAGCTTATCAAGCTGCATCATCAATCCTGAAATACTCTGTGAAGGTTTCAGACAAACTATCACACTGACTCTGTTGCTCTTGGGCTCTGCTGCCCTGCAGTGCCATGCCACAGCCCATATCTGACTATACTATCATATCATAAACCACCACAGACTGAGCTGCTCATAACAGGCTTTGATCTGCCCAAAGCCACCTACAGGAATTTTAAGCTCATAAAGCATAGTATTCACCAAGTAGAGTGCTATCTTAGTGCTACTAGAGGTCATTAACTCATCTCATTACGAGACATCACAGCGTGTTTAGATTCACTTAGGATGATAAAGTCATCACATGGAGTCATTGCTTTGCACGCCTACTAGAGATTTCATTTCTGCTTATTTAATATTTGCACATAGCATCTAAACACATTGTTTCTCTCTCAAATTTCTTATTTCATATAACTGGACAGTAAGGCTCTCAAGTTTCCTTAATTCATGTGCTACCTACATTAAAAACTGTAGTGAAGTCAGTGAACGAAACATGTTCATATAATGCCTATAGTATACGGACCACAGTTTGGGAATTCTGTGAAAAATCTTACACAGTTAAAGCAACTATCAAACAGATGAACCTGACACAGCACTAGGTACCATTTCATTTGATTCATTGGTTTTGGCTTCTGAGAATCTAAAACACTATATATTAGTAGGCCACATGCACTGCTATGCTTGCAAATCAAATCCCAGACCAATGTACAAGAGTGCCTTTTATTAACATAACTAGGGACTGCTGTTTAAGTGCTAGCTAGAAACTAAATTAATATCAACTAACAAAACCATGGCCTACATTGCTCTTTCACCACACACATGCAGAAGAGCTAACCTCAGCACTGATTCTTTTGCAGTGATTTTCTGCTGGGAAGAAAAGCTAATAGCCACCCAGAGAACTGAATGAAAGGAGTAGAGGGCTTCAGCAACAGAAGGACTGCCGGAATTGTATCAGTATCCTTTCTGGCATGGCATTTGATACTCTACATTCCTACAGTGGCATACAATGACTTCTTGAGCTCCCTCACTGTGGCTTATGTTATAAAGCTTCATCAGGCATAATTACTGCAGTACTTCAGGACATATCAAATCTGTACTCAGTGTAAGAATTGCATACCTAGAAGAAGGCCTGTCAGAGCACTGACTGGCTCTGGAGCTAGGACGTTCAGGCTCAGGATACCGATAGCTCCCAGGCTCCGTATACGCAGCACTGTTGCTATCATAGTGCCTGTACCGTGGGTCATACTGTCCATAGCTGTCCTCCTAAGGAAGAGAGATCGACATGTAAGGTAAGAGGCTTCCTACCTCCAAAAATAAAAATCAAGCAAGCAATAAAGCTTGTTCTTTCAAGATCAGTTCCAGACTTCTTTTTCCCCTCTTAACACAAAGAAACCCTCATACCTGAAGAGATGCAGATTTATAGACTACAGCGTAGCTTTTGGTATCCCTTGTAGCAAGATATATTCAGGTCCATCAACATCCAAAACTTATGAAAAATATATATACACACTACTTCTGAATTAAAGGCAATTCAGCCACTATGTTGGCCACTCTACTAAACTGCCAGTAACTCAGCCAGCAGGTGAGAACCAAGTTTGAACACCTGCGCAGCTAAGATAGTTATAACTGCCAACTTTTTTCAAAGAAGCCAGTAAAAGTGCTATCAGTTGACAACTGTGCCAATTGGAACTGATATTAGCAACCACATTACATTTTAATCTTTGTAAAGTAAATTTAAGACTCTCCTCACATCTTTCAGGTCAATCTTCATGACTGAGGGTTATCACATTCCTGGTTCTGCTTTGTGATACATGATACATATCATAAGTTATTGGATTCACCACGTGGCAGCACAAGAACTATTACCAAAAAGCCTTTCACACCTTTTCCTGTTACTCTGGATTTTCTGTAAAATTAAATACTTAACACAAATGCTATACTGAATGCTGATCATAACACCACTGTTTAAACCTGTAATTCAAAGATTAAAATTACTAATACATACTGAGAGGAGAGGAGAGGAAGGGGGAAATAAATATTTACTCTACCAGATAATAAAGATGAGCTGCTGTTCTGGGGTCTGCAGGAGGATAAGGTGGTGGATATGGAGGCTGGTAAGCATCATAAGGATGTCTATAGTAGTAATAAGGATTTTGTGGTGGACCAAAGGCATCCTGAGAAGTCTGAGGCAGGGGTGGACGCTGCAGGTCTTGTTGCACACTTGGCATGACTGAATGACTCGTGGTAGGAGCAGCTGTGGAAGTCGGAGCACCTGATGACTGTCCAGGCACCGGTTGCTTATCAGGATCCATCTGATCATTCCCTGTTGTGAGCTGAGCTGAACTTCCCTCTTTGGGACCCATAGGATGAGGATGGTTACTCAGCACCTGGTTCTCACGCTGCTGTGATTCCTGCATGGCTTTAGTCCCTGCAGCCATCTGGTAGCTTGGAGGAGCTGAGGACTGCCCAGATGATGATGGTTGCTGCATCTGAGTTGCTTGCATTTGTGGTTGAGATGGCATTGCTCCCTGTACAGCTCTGTCTGATACAGCCTGATATTGTATATCTTTTGTTACCTGTTGATAGAAACGTTGTTTGTCATGCATTTCAGGACCCACCTGACCAGCACTGCCAACTGGCTGTTGAGGATATACTGGACCACCAGAAAGCGATTGATTATGCACCTGTACAGAATTACTTGCACTGCTTTTCTCCAACGTCCATGATACTGTGAAGTCAAGCACTCCAGCAGCTTCTTCTTTGCTATTTGAATTATTTGTGGAATTATTAGCCTGTACTACAGAATTAACAGGTGGGACTACTGCACTTGCACTTCCACTGGGGAGATTTGTCCCTGGAGAAACAGATGAGTTAGCCCCTGGTTTGCTAGCAAATTCAGGAATAAAACCTTCCGAATTAACATTCATTTGGCCATCTGGAGCCAAATTAAGCGGAGTTTGCATCAGCAAGTTTGCAGGCTGATTAGAGGCAATATCAGAGGAATTAACAGGGCTTTGCAATAAGTTATGGTTTAACAGATTAGTATTTGGAAGTGCATTAACTAAAAGAGATCCAACTTGCATCACAGGTAATGGCACATTTTCCCCAGAGATGATCCCACCAGCATGTGAAGTTTGGGGACCCATTGCAGGCTTGTCCCCAACCCCAGAATCCTTCATTGGCTGATTGTTTTCATTTCTGCTTAGCTGATTAGATAAAGAAATAGAAAAATTAATTGGCTGAGCTAAGTTATAGCTTTGATTAGGCTGAGCAATCAGGATAGGCTGATTTTGCAAAGACTCTGTAGGTGGAGAAGACAATAAACTTGCATAACCAGAACTTGCCTGAGACTGAAGTGCCTCCTCTTCTCCCATTTTGGGAGGATTCTCAAGATTTTCAGAAGATATATTTCCATCTTGGGAAAGCTGCACAGCAATAGTTCCTGGTTCATTTGGCTGCTGATTAGACAGGCCTTCTTCTGGTGGTTGAATGACTTCTATTGTTTGTTTGGCAGGTACATACACTGCAGGAGCAGCAGGAGCTAGAAGAACATTTCCCCCAAAATTAGGTAACTCATTATGAGCCCACAAAGTTGTTGCTGGGCTGTCACACTTCTTAACTGCTCCCTGTGTTCTTGTTGAGGCCCTTTTCTCAGACACTGATTGTATGTTTTCCGTACCCGATCCAGAGTGCAACATATTTCCAGCTTCAACAGTGACTGCATGAGGCAGTGGGTGTACCTGAGGCATGAAAATGGTTTCCAGATTATCTGGTGGCTGTTCAAGATTACCTGGGGAGGCAGCCAGCATAGCAATATTTTTCTTGGTATTCTTTTGGTTTGGGTGGTTCTCTCTTAATTCAACCACCATCTTTGCTTGGTCGATCTCTGCAGGTTTTATCCCAACTCCATGGGACCTCACAGGTTCAAAAGAACTATTTGCACTTGTCTGAAATACTCCTGTAGGCTTAGGAGGACTTGGAGTTGGAGGCTGGGAGAGATTACCATGGTAGTTCTTGCTCATGTTTAGCTCACTTGAATCACCTCCCAAAGGAGAGGAGTCAATCTGTTTAAAGAAGCTTGCAGAAGATTCTTCATCAGGCTTCCCACTTTCTTGCTGAATGAACGTACCAACTTGCTCTTGAGGTCTTGTTGAGCTAGAAGCACTCCTATGGCTAATGTTACTATAGTTTGAAGATACA
This sequence comes from Apteryx rowi, assembly GCF_003343035.1. Classification (NCBI taxonomy): domain Eukaryota; kingdom Metazoa; phylum Chordata; class Aves; order Apterygiformes; family Apterygidae; genus Apteryx; species Apteryx rowi. The sequence continues at coordinate 4,376,478 of NW_020448196.1, read as the reverse complement.
CTATCCGGTCGGACAGGATGAGGTAATGAATCGGGTGCCTCCAAATTTGGTCCTCCTTCAGCATGGCTCACGACAGTGTTCTTTGGAAGCTTCTGACCCGGTAAGGATCCGTACCTGTAAAGATCAGAACTGGCAGCTGGGGACGAAGCATTCATGTTCTGTGGTTCACTTGGCAGCACTTCTTGATTCTGAATGCACTCCAGGTTCTCAACATTTTCATATTGTGCCCCACTGTTCCCAGATGTGCCACTAGCATGTGTTTTGTCATCTTTAACAAACATAGAATGCTTACTAGTCTGTGTCTCCTGTTGACTGCTTATAGCTTTAGGAAAATATTGGACATCCATCCCTTTTTGTACCATCTCATTGGCTGAGCCTGTACCAGTCTGCACCTGAGAGAGAACATTGGTTGCAACCCGCTGAGGATGCATTGGCTGGTGATACAAGGGTCCCAAATTAGGCTGACAAGCAAACTCAGTTTTCTCAACCATGTAATTTTTTTCAGATGAAAGTATTTCCTCATTCTCTGCTTCATCCCCTTTGAAGAACATGGAGAGAGTTCCTGAATCTCGATCTGTGGGGGTAGGTCTATTTAATGCTTCAGACATATCTGGAGACTGTTTTGGGGGGTTATTTTCCTGAGCTGTGGGAATAACAAAACTGGAGTCTTGCAGTGGTGGCTGTGGGTAAAACTGCTCTTGGTAGGGTTGATTTAACCAAGAGTTAGTCATTTCCATGTTCTGTCTAAACAGATTTCCAGGCTGGATGCTGTTCATGTGATGACTGCTACCTGTAGAGTTGTTTTTCCCATTTTTTTCACAACCAACTAACGAAGGTGCTTGCATGATATTTTGTGGAACACCTTGGTGCACAGGACCCTGCTGCAAATTTGTCTGTGGAGAAGGATGAGAAGTGCTAACAGAAGACTGAGAAATGTTATGAACATCAATTTGAGAAGATGGCTCAGGATAGGGCACAAAATTTCGAACTGGAGACTGCAGGTTACCTTGAACAGGTCTCCACTGAGACATGGGTTGCTGAGGAGGTGGAGGGAAGAGTGCTGTTGCAGTGGATCCTGAAGGAACATCACTTGGTTCTCTATTAACATCTTGTCTACCTCCAAGTTTGTTTGATGTAGACACCATTCCAGGATGCCCACTGAAAGAATTTTCAAGTGCTGCTCCTGTATTATAATGCAATGATACTTCAGGCCCATGGAGTCCAAGATCTGCATTTGGATGCACTTCTGTAATACTATTTATAACATATCCTGGGGGCGGTGAAGAAGCTGGAATATTAGAAAACGTATTGGTATTTATTCCTGCTTGAGATACAGGAGCTGATAAAGACGTAGGCAGTCCATGAGGATTGTCTCCTGCATGTGAAGGTGAAGTATGCATAACAGCTGGTTGTGGAAACACCGCTGGGGAAGGACTTTGCATAGCCAATGCATTGCCCTTGGATGGATTACCTAAAGGGGAACCCTGTGGCGTTTGTCTGCCAAATGCAAAAGGGTCTGTCACAGGTTGCACTGGGGCAGCTGTTGCATTTGCTCGTTTACTGAGTGAGCTGTTTCGCCAGTACATGTTCCGAGCAACACCTGCAGGAGGAGGAGGAGCTGCTGCTCCTGCTGAAACAGTCTGTGGAGGTTGCTGCATGATAGACTTCTGGCAGGGTCAAATACTAGATGAGGAACTATTAGTTAATGCTGTAGACAGATTCTTTCTTCCACCCTATAAAAGCAAAAAGAGGACAAGTCAGTTTCCTATCTCACATTAAATAAATGCAGTACTTAAGGCATATTTAGTTTAGAAACAAACTTACTGAAAAACACTTGAAACTAAATGAAAGATGTCTCTATGTTCTCCGGAACTCATAAGAAAACCATACATAACATTGCATTTCTAAATCCAAGTCCAGTATTAACATGGTTTAATGATGCTCGATAACAGCGCACATTATTTAACAAAAATTTTAACAAATTTTACAAGCTTCAAGTAAGAGTAATTAAACATAGTTTGGTCCTGTACAAATTTTAAAATCCAAGATTATCATAGCACCAATGGGATTATATTGTTACATTCCCTAAATGTGTTTTAGGCAGTACACATCATAGAGCAAACACAGCAGCAGCCAGTCTATACTAGCACCTGCAAACAGTATGGCAAGCTCAACATAATTAAAAAAAACAGTTGAGGGAATACTATCTAGATCTCAAATTCTGTTAGAGACTATATTCCTTGAGCTTTCTTGAATTGTTGCTCAGTGTGAATGGACCTTCTGACAGGTAAACTTGAGAAGCAAGCTTCTCAAGAAAGAATTCATCAGATGCTATTCCCCTCAACAGAACACAAGTCCATTTTTGTTTTAATAAAGAAAATATTGTTCAGGAGAGTAGTGTTATCTATTTTGAGAAAGGCCACTGTGTCTTCATCACAAATATTCTTCTAGAAGAGTGCTGCATAATAGTAAAATTGTATTTAAAAATATAAAATACAATTAATTCCCCCCACCTATTAGTTAATCAATGCTCTCACTTTAGTAGGAATTTGGCAGAGACAAGGTTGTGGTGTAATACTGCAGGGTGGAATGGACAGATACAGAAGTATTCCGACTCTGCCAGCAAGACCTTCAATCAATACCAGATAGGAATTTGGTGCGCACATGAAGTTCAATAAACTAATTAGGAACATGTATTTTTCAGTTTTATCACTGCTGACCAATTTGGGGAGAAGGGCAGTTGACAAGACTAGAGTTCTTCTTTACTGCTGGTCCAGTTCAACTGGGTGACGCTTTTAGTAATGTACGATAGACTTGTTTTCTAGTAGTACATCATGTAGAGTGAAGTACCCATGGCAGTTGTGTCATACCAGACACTCTGTTTACAGAAGACAGACAAAAGCTGTGCAGTCTTTAATTTTTAAGATTCAACATCTTGTCAGTAAGAGTAATAAGATGGAAAACCAGAGGAGTCAGATGTTTGTAATCAAGCCAAAATTTTAATAGGTATAGAAAAGCTCAAATGCAAAACACTTTTGGTTTCTGGTTTAACAAGCACACACATTGAGTGAGCACTGTAGAGCTATTTATTTTATAAAACTCTAACTAAAAAAATCCAAGAAAAAAAACATACTGACCAATACACAGGACGATCTATGTGGACTTTATCAGACATCAGTACAACTTACCCTAAGGAAAAGTCTCTTCTACTCATCATTGCGGAATCCAACACTCCTATGCATAATCTAGGCCCCTCTTTCAGGGGGCCTGAAGTGCCAGTCAACAAAACTGAGGTGTCTCAATTTTTCCCACATATCCATATATTTTACAGAATATAAAGCAGACAAACAACGCTAAGTTAAGTCTTAATTTTTAACATTTTCATTTTGTTAAAATGTAAAAGGGGGCCAGAAACAAACTTCAACAGAAAAGCATTAAATAGAAAGCTTAATTAGTTTCATGTATTAGTTGCATTTGCCTTTAAATTTGTTTTTAAAACACAGCTGCATGTTGAACTCATACCAAGGAATACTTACTTACAAAAGGGTTTTAGTGCATTGCAATCATTTCTCCTACACTGATACCAAGTTGAAGGTTTTCCAGCAGGGCATGATTACTGCCAACCAGGACATTACCAGGAAACCCTGCCCAATCATCTACTTCAGCTTCCACACACTTAACTCCCAAACATTTCTCTAAGGCTGTTTGAACATCCCCATTTATTTTTCATCATGTTCTTTATTGTACTAACTGCAAAAATCCCCCCCCTACAAATAAACTAGTGTTTTTACACAATACATTGCAAAGTGGGGGGAGCTAATAAAAATATCTGCCAAGGCAGTTACCTACTGGAAAGCACTAACTTAACTGAACAGAATGTTGATATCCAGCTAACGGTTCTGTCATTAATTGAAAAGTTATTTGTGAAATATATCAAAGCACAAAAGCCAACTGTTTTATAACTCCAGTACTCACTTCCAAATTTCTAACATGGACTTTGCTCCTTACAGTGTCTTATCAGATGTACACAAAGAACAAAATCCTAATACTTTATATCCCAGTCTTATAACAACCAGTACCAGGACTTAGCTAATTAAAAGAAGTGTACAGTTCTACTTTTAACTGCTGTTTTGCCATTACTACAAGATCTCTAATGTTGTATTACAAAGGTTCAATATGAGGGTATCGGGTTCCTTACAGAAGAAAAGTTAATATTAACAGACTGCGCACAGTAGTAAAAGCATGCAAGATTTAATGATTTAACTCCAAATAAAAGGAACATGATCATGTCAGATAATTTAAATGTGAAATACAGTTTTGAGATACTGGCTCTCCCCTCCCACTGCCCCTAATCCAGTGTTAACAGAAACGCTGATTTTAAGAACATTATGAATGAGAAATAACTACACAACCTAAGAGTCAATCAATTCTTTGCTTTCCCTAGCCTGGAAATTCTTAATTTTCAGACGGTTTATTAATGAATAATGCAGAGCAGCCTGCTAAGCATTAGTCACCAGAAATAACAATTGCAGAAGTTGTTTTCAGATATGCCAAGAAAATATTACCAAGGGGGGGGGGGGGATTAAAACTACACTCTAGACAAGATCATCAATAAATTATATCTGATGAACTGTACAAGCATGATTGATTTAAATTCCTCTGCAAAAATTTACCTGCATGAAGAAATAGTTTATTTGTGGGGATTAATTTAAGCCTATCTCCAAGGGACATACACTAAATAAGTTACTCTTTTACATCCACAAATCAGGTTACAGGGCACCAACATTAACTCTTATGTGTGCCTATACGTATGTACACACACACACATATGTATGTACGTGTGAAACAGTAAATGTGTTCATGTGCACAATCTCCTAACTGAGAACAACGTGCATAAAACAAAATCATGCAATCCTAAAGACAGAAACAGCTGAAAAATGAACTTGCACCCTTAAAATCTTAAGTAATACCTAATACACTGTTTTTTCAGATTTTTTTTTTCCAATTGTAGGCAGCTACATATCTACACACATGAGGATGACACTCAAATTGAATGCATTTATCTATTGCTACATCTTTACTACTGTTGAAAGTTTCCTACCAGCTTTCTCACAAATGGCAACCATAAAGTATGAATGTTACGCAGTGTAAAGGGTTCTTCTGAAATCAAAAGCACAGAGCTTAATATGAATCACAGACAGCAGCAACAAAAACCACTTCCATTTGTTTACAAAGGACCACCAGTCCATTACAGCAGCACTAGTTTACTAGCAGCCCTAACACTAGTAGACTACTGGCCCATTACACCAGCAATGGTGTAGACCACTAGTCCATTACACCAGTAATTTTCAGGAAACTGTGCTACTAAGTCAGTACCAATTGCTATTTAAATAAAGCACAGACCTATGACACTGCACAACTTGGGGGGGGGGGGGTGATCTGGTTTTGGAGAGTTTTAAGTGTTTTGTTAAAGCAAACACACGACAGCGAATGTCGAGAGATACTTTTAGTCACAACTCTCCTTCCCCCTCTCCCCCGTGAAGCAGGATTTAACGGACCTGCCGTGCGCGCTCCTGTCCCGCCGTGGCACCACCCCAGGAGAGCAGCCCCAGCTGCTGCCGCCCTCCCGAGCGCACCGGGCAGCGCGGC
>NW_020448196.1:4336197-4370557 GCF_003343035.1 Apteryx rowi | reverse complement strand
GCCCGCCGCCAGCGGAGGCCCCTCAGCACCGGGCGCCGCCCCCCGTCGCAGCCGCCGCGGCGGCACCAGCCCCCTTCGCCGCCATCTTGGGATATCCGGCTCCGAGCGCCGCCGCCGCCGACGTGTCACGCCGCGCGCGCGGTGACGTCACGGCGCGTGCGGGGCCCGGCGCTGGACGCGCTTGTTTGTGTTTCACTCCTCCCGCCCCCCCCCGCCCCTTCCGCCTTCGCTGGCGAAACGGCTTAAAGGGGAAGGTAGCAAGGCAGAAGTGTCGGAGGATAAAAAAACCCAACAACAACACAGAAAACGGAAGTGGCTTTGGCAGCGCCCGGCTCGCAGCGCCGCGGTCTGGCGCGTGCGCAGTCCGGCTGCGCCCTCTGCAGCCGCGGGTTCGAGTCCCGCCTCGGGAGGCTCCCGGGGCGGCTGCTGTACTTGCTGCGGGGGGCTCTCGGTACCCCGTTCCCCAGCGTGTCCAGCCCCTGGTCCCGCTGCACACCCCAAGGCAGCTGCCACGGCGAGGCCCGGCCCACGCAGAGGCCCCTGAGCGAGCCAGGGCCTTCATCAGGCAGCGGGGATGAGCCTCGTGCTCAGGGCCCTGCCGCCCTTGTGAGGCGAAGCCGCCCTTCCCTTCCCTCACCCGGACCTTTGCCGAGTGTGGCCCCTCAGGAACCCCCGTTCCTGCAGTTTGGCCGGAGCCCGTTTCCCGACAGGCCTCACCCCGGGCCCGCGCGGGTTTCCGTCGCCGCTGAGCCAGGCCGCGGCGGGCGAGGCCGGACGCCGGTGTGGAGCTGAGCCCCGAGCGGCCTCCCCGGCTCACCCCGCCTCACCGCGAGCCTCCGCGGAGGCTTCGGAGCCCCCCAAAGCTCCCGTGGCTCCCCTCTCCATCTAAAATATGGTTGCACTGGCGGAGGAGACCGCCAGGGTGGGATAAAGCACCGTCTGCAGCGCGCCGGCATCCCTGCGAGAGCGATGTGCGCGTGCGGCGGCCGCGGCTGTGGGGATGCGGGGGCCGGCGCCGGGGGGAGCCCAGCGCACCCCGAATCGCACGGCGGTGTCACTGGGTTGCTAAACTAGAGGCGCACTAGAAACCTTTGGTGGCAAAAAACAAGAAAACTGCGTTCCTCCTTCGTGTTGTCAACGGCCGCAAACCAAAGTCCCGGCCTCACAAATACGGGTGGGCTTAATTTTTTTTGACTTGATGCTTAATCATGCAGGGATATCATGAAGGGATATTAGTCATGTGAGTATCTGGAAAACTGGCACACAAGTGTCCCAAAACTGGCACACAAGTGTCCCAAAACTGCAGCATAACAGATGCCGCAGTCCAGCCCTTCTGCACGCTATCGACGGGACACATTATTTTACAGACTTAGGAAAGCGCTTTTCCAGAGAAGCGTACACTCCGTTTTTAGCCAAGGTGGCAGCATGATATCAAACACCATTATGTGCAAGTCAAGCCTTTACGCCGCTCTGCTTTGCGTCCTCGTTCTGCTTTGGGGATCTGTTTCACACGAACACAAAGCTTTTAAGGGGGGAGTTACTGTTCCAACGTAAGAATCATGTGTCTCATTTACGAGAGTTTGTGTACAAGCAGCAGCCGCTGTGCCTATATTGTCGTACCCTGCACTGAGCGACAAGCTGTGGCGGGGAAAATACAAATGACCTAAACAAACATCTTAATCAAGGGTCATTATCAGTGCAAGAGCTGTTTTCTGCACGCTTGATCATTAAAGCACAGTAATATCCTCAAAGCGCAGTCCAAGCAGGGGAAGCAGCACTTTGATGCTGGTGTGGGAACCAGGGGCAGCGCTGTGATTTTTAAAGTGCCTTTCATCTCTCTCTTTTGTAGGAACATTCTTATAAACCAGCTTGTCAAATACCATTTCCCTACACAGGCGTGAAAGGCAGATAAAGCCCGTCCTCCCTGGAAATTTTCCCCAACAGGTGTAATCTGGGGAAACATGATTTTAGTTAGCCTGACTGGCTTTTTTAATATATAGATATTCTGTAAATACCATCAACAGCTTACACCTGTATCTATAACTATTTACATTCTATATTTAACCTGTTCTATATACACAATTCAAACACTAAGTTATGATGGGATCTCAGCTTTGCCGCTTTCCTGTTTAATATGCAATTATAAAAAAAATTGTTACATTAAGATATTGAGTCCCTTTCTATCATGAAGCTTTATAACTGATTTGCTGTATTAATCAAATGAAACCAATTTTGGACTTGAGAGTGACACATCACAACTAAAAAGGCACGTTGAAGGGAAGAGAACAGCATATCCCCTTCTCTCCCTTTTTCTCAGTTTACTTGGGGTACAAGTGATGCTGACCTTGGCCATTAAGTCCTGGTAATTTATCCAGCCATACTGCAGGCAGCCGCAAACACAGCCCTGCCCCAGAAAGCCTACGCTTAAAAGGTTGCTGTCTACGCTCAGAAACGGGAGCAATAGCTAAAGGAGAGTTTCTCTTAGGAGTATCGGTATTCTGTATCAAGTTAGCCAACTCAGACAAGCTGAGCTTTATTTATTTACCCGTTTAGTTGCTGACATTATTCAGACTACACCAGCCACATGAACCCAGGTGTAATTGGAGAGAGGCTGCAACTTGGCTCAGTTTGGCTCCTCGTGTACTTTCGTAAGGGGGCGATTTGAACTGCAGCAAGAATTCAGCAATCAGGGTTCAAGCAGCTGTTAGCAACTTTCCAAGCAAACACCAATAGCCTGGAGGTAAAAGCAATACAGAGTAGCAATTTCTAAATGTCCCATCTAATTGAGCAGGAATAATGAAAACAAAGACTAAAAAAACCCAAGCCCTCCAGCGTGTAAACAAATAGTTCAGATGCGCGATTCCTGGTAGCAGCAACACGCTTACCATCGGAACAGCTCGGTGCTAATCTTGTGTTGTGCAAACACTTCTGAACGCTTCCCTCGCCTGGAATGCAATTTCAGTGCTCCGCAGCCCTTTTCGCCTGGAATCCCCAAACAGCTGTGGCTGGCGTGAGCCGTTCGTCTCCCTGCAGCTTTTGCAGACACGAGGGCTTGAGCTTGCGGTCAGACAACGTCGGCTGGTTGGAAGGGGCTGGGAGGAGACGAACGCAGAGTTTGTGGGAAAGCCATGAGTTTGGATGGAAAGGTTGAAAATGGGACCATTTTTCTTTTTTCTCATTTGGCTTTGCCTCTATCCCACCTGGGGATCTGTGTCCCCAGGGTTGTCTCCAGTACCCACCAGGGACTCCAAAAGGCAGGGATGAGGGACTGGCAGGAGTTTGGGCGCTATAAACTCACCTCCCACCAGGAGAATAGTGCATATCCTTACTCCTCTAGTGCTTAGGCATCTGCTGATGTCTAGCTTGAATTATTCTGTGGCCAATTCATTGCTGTTTATTCATGTGCCAATGCAGACCTCTTTGTTTTGCCTCCTTCCTAGGTATTTAGCCCTCTCTTCCCTCTTGCTGTTCCTCTGACCCACGCTTATGGATTCCAGGAAATTACATGCTTTGCAATCCTCATGTCTTTAATCTAGCCAAATGTATTTAGTTCCTTCTTGTAACGTCGTGTGTTTTGCACATCCTCGTAGCCCCTTTTTGCACCTGTTCCAGACCAAATTCCTGTCTTGACCCTGGGTGACCAGTGTTACATCCTAGACCAGATAGCGTAGGGGGAAGGAGGAGGTCTTTGCATGCGTATAGCCCAGTCTCACTGGAAATATGTGGGCATGCGGTATTTGCAGACAGACATGGGCATGAGCACTGTGCAGAGCGTGAGCGGTGGGATAAGCCTGGAAGGATGGGCTGCAGGGGAACGGTAAGCTGGATGTTCCCAGACATGATTCATGGGCTGCACATGTGCAAATTGCGGTGAAGGCAGACACAGTTCCTCCAACATATCCCAGATGGGACGCAGTGAGACACAGCCTGGGGAAAAGGACGTGTCTCAGGAAGCCTATCCTCGAGCTAGGCTAGGTATCCCTAGTGGTAACGGAAGTCGTCACTGACGAACCACTGTCTTTTGGGGGGAGATGAGGGATTTGTCTTCAGTTAAAGCAGCCCTTTCCACTAAGTTTGCATGGAGGGCATACTGACGAATCACCGCCCTTGCATCCAAAGGAGCTGCATTTCACCCTTGCTGGAAAGCGCATAAAATGGTTGGGATTGGTAAAGCATTACAGAAACCCAAGAGGATGATTCACTTAAGCTGGCATTGAATGCTAAGGACAGATGATGGGGGCACAAGCATTTGCTCTGGTAACTGGTGTAGCTTTTGGAGGCTGGCAGAGGACTCTTAATGCAAAAAGAGCACTGCTGTGGCGCTGGCTTCCAGCCAGCCGAACTGCAAATATCTGAAAGCCCTGAATCCATCTAGAGCTGGATACTTGGTGCATGTGCGCACATGCCCTCTCCCTCCCCGGCTGCGGAGCAGAAAATACTGGCGTTCCAAGAGCTACCAGGCTTATCTGATGTGGGAGGAGGTCTGCAGTTTGGCTATTTATATCCAGGTATTTGAGGACTTCGCAGCTGCACTGTAGAGTCCTCATGGGGAAAAGGAACATTTAAAATAAATTACCTTAAAACTCAGAGTGCAGCAAATACAGAAAGTTACTGTGATGAGGTTTGTCCACCGAGTGACGTAAGTGGTGCTTTCACTTTGGTGCCGCTTCTCCCTCAGCAGCGTCTTTAGATGCCTTTTGAATTTATGATATCTGTGCAAGCAACCACATTTGAGAGCTCTGCCATATGCCGTTTTGTGCGTGAAATAGGAAGCTCTATACGCAGTTCTTAACACCACTCATCGAGGGTTCGGTTTCCATAGACCCTGGGTAATTAAAAGCATGCGGCCATTTCACCCTTGGCTGTCTCATCAGCCAGAGAATCCTCCGAAAAAAACTAACAGTACTGATAAGGAGACAGTGCCTTTAAGGGACAGAATAAAGTATTTGGAATGTCTGTGAAAAAGGGTTGCTCAAAACATATTTTCACTACTTCCCATTTTAGCTCCGGACCTAGTGGCAGAGGCACCCGCTGACACGAGCGTGCCTGCAGCACGGGTGAGACCGCCCGGGTCGGCTCCCTTCTGCGCTAGGGCCTCTCAGAGCCCCTCCTGCCTCGCTCACACCAAACTTCGGAAGGCACGGAGAGCTTCGCCCAACTCCAGGAGTCGGTTTCCTTGTTCAACAGCCCTCCCTGAGCCGTAAGTCAGGGAACAACATGTTAGGAGAGCGCCAGTACATAGTCCCAAGAAAGAGCCCGCCAGTACTGATGGACAGCGGGTGTCGAGCCACAGAAGCATTTCAACCGGTTCGCAACAAAAACGCTAAGTTCCGGTTTTAGTAAAATCTAGATGCCCAGAAGCATCATTTATTGCAAATCAGTTAACCAAAAAAAATACATCATTTTTGCAAACTACAACTTTGCATGTAGATAACTTTATTACAGAAGATATCTTTTCTTAAACTACACTCTAGTTTATAAAACATAGGAAGATTTAACGCCACGTGATGTTTAAATCACTCATGTTAAGGATGTCACAATAACAACGCTCTGAAATGTTAACTAAGATGAGTGCTCAACAAAGCTTTGTGCTTTGAGAAATATCCATTGTATTTGGTGTTCTAATAAAAAGGAACAAGGAATGTTTCCCCTTTCTTAGGTTTTCTTCATTAACTGCTGTCTATTTGCATGTCTCATATGCATGTCTAATCATAGTCTATCTATCTCCTTAACTTTGCAGCCAAGTGAGGGATATTCCAACACCTCTATAAGGTGATATATTTATGATATATTTAAGACTCGATCATTTAGATTTTTGAAACAAAATCCACCTTTTCTTAAAAAAAACCAACACATATTTACAAACATTAAATCTGCCACAGGCGTATACTATATTTTACATATTTTTCTTTTTGTGTGTTCCCCACACCTCTACAAAAGTGTACATCAATATAAAAAAAGATGCATCACTCCAGACTAACACGAGCAGAATGTCGACGTTTCCGAGCACAGGCTCGGCTGTGCTATCCCTCCGCCCCGCTGCTGCGGCCGGGCAGCGTCCCCCCGCCCGGCAGCGCCGCGCTGGACCCCCGCGGCCGGCGCTGCCGCAGGACCTGCGTGTGCGGGCGAACACGTGGTGGTGGCAGCGTGATAATGCTTGGTACTTGCTCAGGCCGTCCGCATTACTAGACGCGCCTTCTTTAAAATAGGTAAGGCCATCCTTAAAATAAGGATGTGGTTCTAAACGTTCAAATCTCAGCGTTTATTTCTTAAACAGTTACTCAACTGCAAAAAACAAAACCAAAAAAATCGCCTGTAAAGATATTTAAAGTAAAATGAAGTTTCCTGTGTGTATAAACTCCAGTTACGGGTTTGCTTTTTTTAAAAAGTTTGACAAATACTCCTAGTTTTTGGGCAGCATTCATATTTTGTAGATTTTTTTGTTTAGCTTAGAACCTGTTGTTACAGGTCTATAATCTTGGGTTTTTTGATCATAAAAATCATTTAAATATATATTTTTATATATATATAAAAAGAGAGAGAACAAGAATTTCTATTATCAAGGCAAATGTACAACTATATAATACTGAAACTTTAAACAAAGATTCATGACCAGTACCATAAAATGTCCTCTCCGATATAATAGTCAAGGAAACATTTTAAAGTACATTTCAAAATTCAGTTCATACTTAATTTTTTTTCCCCCTAAAGAGTGGTAGTTGTAGTTAATTCTCCCCCTTTTCTTTCTCACATCTTTTTCTGGGTTGTAAAAGAAAAAAATAAATTAATGCCATTTCAGAATCATGAATCATTGCTTATAGCTTTAGATAAACATTTCCTCTCAAATTAACACAATGAAAAAACCCCCAAAAAACAAAAGAGAATGTTCCGTAAAAATCTCATTTTTTGATTCCTTGGAACACAACTGATGTGTCCCACATTGAGTTCTTAACAATAGAACATATAAATAAAAAAGGCAGTGTTTCATGTAAAATAAAAAGTACATAAATAAATACTAAAAAAAAAAAAATTAATTTGTCTTTTCATTTTCGTATAAAAACATATTTTAAAAGGATCCTTTAATAAAAGCATCCAGCGTCCTTTTAAAAAAGATCTCCCTTGAGCTTCTAACTCCCACTGAGCATCAGTGTCTCTGAAACATGGTCTTTTACTTGAAGGCTTCGGGGATGTGTCCCATCTGTGACTGCATACTTGTGGGAGGGCTGGAGATCCCCTCGGACCAGTCGGACACATTGGAATGAGGAGAGGAGCTCGACCACTGGTCCGGTGACTCCGGAGATGGTGTTAGGAACGGGTGATCGGGCACCTGGAGCTGGTGGCTGGGAGTGTTGTCCAAGGGGGAGGAATAACTGTGCTGAGAGGGTGGAGTTAAAAACTGCGTGGTGGTCATGGGCTGTGCAAGGGAGGATGGCAGAGAGGTGGGCAGCATCTGGGAATCTTGAGGCAAGATGGTGTGGACTGCCATGGTACTGCTGCTCACCGGCTGCATGTCGGGCTGGCTTAGCTCGGTACCAAGGAAATTCTGGCTGATGTGGCCACCAGCATTGGAGCTGGGGTTGTGATGCTGTTGTGGCTGCTGCTGCGGTGGCTGCTGCTGGGGTTGTTGGGACTGCTGCTGCTGCTGCTGCATGTTTTGCTGCTGCAGCTGTTGTTGTTGCATCTGCTGTAGCTGCTGACTCTGCATCAGGTGAGGCTGGGAAGCCAGCCGGGTGTTAGGCATGGCCTGGTAGCTCATCATCTGTGACAAACTTGTGGTGGGCAAGCCATTGTGCAGGGAGGTCATCATGCCATGCTGAAGGCTTTGCGTTTGCTGATGCGTCCCTGGTTGCATGTTGCCTCTCATTGGATTATATTGATTCTGGACCATGCCATTTTGCAGCCTCGTGAGCCACTCACACTGCCCATTCAGACTGGCAGCTCCACCGACGGAGAAATTCATCGGGGCACTGCTCATGACTGTGCTGGGACTGGAGACAGGCAGGTGAGAGAGACGTGGTGGCACTGAATCAAAGGCCATCCTGCTGGAGTTTCCCATGGCCATATCCTGCTTCCCAGCCATGTTGAGGTGGTTGATGCTCATGTGGGCATCAGGCATGCCTGGCAGATGATTCAGAGGCATGGAAGGGGACTGCTGAAACGGAGAGGTCATCAACGGAGGAGAGGCAACATCTGACAGGTACCCATGAGGCGACTCCAGGGAGTCTACCGGTGACAATACACTGGAATTGTCGAGCAGGCATCCTTTTCCATCTTGTGATTTTTTCCTCCTGGCTTTGAGGTCTTTGGAATCCTTGCCATTGCAGCTCAGGCCCTTGGTGCTCGGCTTCCTGGCCTTCTTGCCCTGGACGGCAGGTTTCAGGTTGCCGATGTAGCTGTTGGGAGAGCAGAGCGGTGGGGACAGCGTGGGAGCCCCCAGCGGGCCGTTGTGCAGTGGCGGGCTCCGCACCAGGTTGTACTCGTCCAGCAGCCTCACAATGTCGTGGTGCATGCGTTCCTGTGCGATGTCCCGCGGGAGCCGGTCCATGTGGTCCGTGATGTCGCGGTTTGCAAAGTGGTCCAGGAGGATTTTGGCTGTTTCATAACTTCCTTCTCTGGCTGCGAGGAACAGTGGGGTCTCCTCCTAGAAACCCAGCAAAGACGGTTGGCTTTATGTTCACAGATTCTCCTGGCTAATACTATCCTGAGCTCCGTGCCCAAAACCATGGAACTGGGTGGGAGAGACTTGTAACTGTCCCTCCTCTGGTGAGGTTTTCCTGCTGCCTGTTCTAATCCTGCTGAGCCATCTCTTTGTACTGATATCAAACCAAGAACCCTATGAGTGACCCAGAACATGCAGGGAGATGGCCACACTAACATCGTATCCTACCCCTCACCAAGCACTGCACAGGCCATCAACATCACCCATAAGACCAAATCCCACACTACTACTTCAAGTTAAATCCAACAGCTTCAATCACAGCAGAACAACCAAAGAAGAATCTCAGTGCCAGACAGCCTTGTAGTTTAGGCAAAAATTACCCTTTAATGTACTCATGAGACAGTTCTTCTCCTGTGTATTTGCCAGCCTAGAAGACCCCTACCTTATTGTTCTGCATATCCTTATTGGCACCGTTCTTCAGGAGGACTACTGCGGCTTCAACATTATTCACAGCAGCTGCCCAGTGCAGTGCTGACTTGCCTGTGAAGGAAGACCATGAAATACAAGATGCATTAGCAAGCGGTGACAGTAACAGCAAGCAGCCCCTTCCTTCTGCTTCTGAGGAGGAATGTGTTTTAGTTGCCTGCAGTACCTAGATCATCCACAGCATTGACATCTGCATGGCAGTTGATCAGATCCTCCAGCATGCCCTCCACAGCCAAGCGAGCAGCCAGGATCAGAGGAGTGGTCCCGTCATGCATTCGGGCGTCAAGATCGGTTGCTCTGTTTCTAATAAGAATCTGCCGCAAGAAGATCAAAGTACAGGAAATGCAAACATTAAGAGAGACAGACGGCAGAGACTCCAGAGGGATACCCACGTCTCAGAGCTTAGCAACCCCTTTCCAGGGGCAGGGTCCCTGGAGTCAGCCCTCCCTGTCCAGGGCAGGTGTGCATCAGGAAAGCGACTAAGGGAAAGCTTGCACTGATGCTTTGCTGAGGTAAGAGAGGCTTCACTCTTCAAGATTTCACCACCGTACCTTGCCAGGGCAGTGATTACTAGGGCAAAACTGACTCTATAGAATAAATTCTCATTGAAGTTATGACTTCCTCAAGCAAGGGCAGGATCAGTCGTATGACTGACTCAACATGTAGCACAAGTGCTTTCTCCTACAGATAGAGGAGGACAGCAGAACACCCTGAGACTGGTGGCTAAAGGTTGAAGGTACCTGGAAGACTCCTTGGGCATCGGCCGAGACCGCTGCATGGAGAGGAGTCCTGCCCATGTTGTCCTGAATGTTTGCATCGGCACTAGCCTCCAGCAGGCGCTTGGCAGCATCGGAGCGAGAGTACCTGGCGGCCAAGTGGAGCGCCGTCTCACCAGTGCGGTCAGTCTGGTTGTGTAAACTGGCGCCTTGGTAAATGAAATCTGAGATGACCGCAGGGGCATCATCTTCCTCTTCGCTGTTGCCAGTCTCTAGCCCTCCACCGCTGCATGAGGCGATCATGAGGGGGGTGAAGCCGTCTGGGAAACACAGAGAAACTCAGTGAAAAAAAGCTTTTTACCTGTCTGTGATGCAGGCAGCTCAGCAAGATGTTCTGCCTGCAAGAGCTGCTTATTCTCATGGGTGCATAAAGACTGAGTTCCTGACTGCTTCTAAACATGAAACATGAATATCCTTCCTCTGATATGGATCTGAAATTCCTTAGTGGCATCTCATCACTCACTAGTTTTCCTATTTTGTCTGCAAGCTTGGATACTGCAACATGCAAGGTGCAGTCTATAAGTCTCAAAGCAAACTCTGGTACAGTACAGCATAGCCTTAAATATTTTAATTATTTCAGAAGATAAATTCACAAAGGTGGGGGATGATCAAATGTTTTCAATAGTTAAAAATCTGTTTACTATTAAAACAGTTAAAGTGAAAGACGATCCTGAAATGTGCAGTTTGGCGGAAGGGGAGGAATCTCGGATTGGCAGAGAGAGAAGCTGGATGATTTAATTGATACTTTTTCTGTATCCTCTAATTTCCATCTCTGTGATTAAACAAAGAGATCTTATGGAAAGCAAAATGTAATAGGGTCTCTCTCTTTAAGTCGTGCAGAACAGTAACCATGCGACGTAGAAGAATGGCTAGCACTGACTCCTTTACATTTGGCTGAGAGGATAGTGACAGGCATATTAGAAATAGAAATAGGTAGGTCTGGCTGGGACTGCTCATCTGCAAGGAGTAAGTGAGGATTTTAGATTAACTGACAAGTAGCACAGCAAAAGAAAGGACTCCGCCTTACCAGGACCTCTAACGTTGACATCCATACAGTCTGCATCGATTTCACCTTGCGGTGGAGTAGGTGCCATAGAGGATATGCGAAGGTCAGCTGCATCGAGGTGCTGCTGAGTCCACTGCCTGTGATCTGTCTGATCATCTGTATCAGGGAGCATTGCCTGCTCCTCAAACTGAGAAAGGACAAAGGGAAATGAACACCAAGAAAAATGCAAAAGACGGGGCTGGGAGGACGGAAACAGAGTTGCAACTTGTAAAGTTCTGCAAGTCACAAAGCTGCATTTGTCACACACGGGTTTGAAAAGGAGCCTTCAGAAGTGGTGAGCAGCGCAGGCTGGGCCCCTACGGGTACTCCATTCCGTTGCGTCTCACAGCACTCTGCTCCTTTCAAGTCAAAACCGAGCGAATGACTATTTGCAACACAAAAAGGAAATCTTGCAGTTAACCTACCCTGAACTTCTTGGTGTCCAAGGTCTCCTCATCACCCCATTCATTTTGGTTGTCATCCATCAGTGTGCCATCCGAAGCATTTTTGAGAGGTCTTTAAAAATAAAACCATGCAAGAAATTAACTCCTGTGCAAGAACTGGTGTGTGATAGACTATGTTTATCTACATGCAAAAACTGAAACAAGAAATGAACAAGGCAATTTCCAGAAAGCTCTCCTCAAGCTCTCTTTGATTTTTTATTTATTTTTTTACCAAGTTCAAATGGACCATGAAGCATTTAAATCCTCCTCCAAACTGAAACACTGTTTTCCCCATGCAGGACTCTAAGAAACCTTATTTTCCTCCTCCCCATTACACCAATATGATGCACTAAAGAACAAAACTCGAACGGGTTCTTTGAGAAGAGCTCCCAAACAGCCCCAGTCTGCTGTGTTTAACGGGTTAACAAGCAGATTACTCACTTCAGTCCAACAGAATCCTCCCCAAGTGGTTCTCGTCGCTTCTTCTTGCTCGACTCTGTCACTTTGAAGCCTTCTGGGAACCAAAGCTGCCCATGCTCCCTGCGCCGCTTACGAGATACCAGTACCCCCACTCCAATGAAAGCAAGCAAGACCAGCACAGCCGCCACCACCACGTACATAGGATACAGTTGGGAGTTCCTTGGGGGCTCAGCTGTTTCACCTAAAAAACAGTGGGGCACAAAGAGACGCTGAGACATTAAGCTGCATAGCAAACCAGTGACAGAGTGGAAATGAAGCAAAATTAGTTAATAAAGGTACCTAAGGCTGATCCAAATCAGCCTCTCCCCCCCCCCCCCAAAATAAGGTCATTTTATATGCTATTAATCAGAATTGCAAACTATCGGCAAATTCTCCACTGCACAAGCCAGCTGCATCAGGAGACAGCTTTACTTTTTTCTCCTTTAAGGAAAAGGATTAGCAAACTTCAAATCATTGCGCTCGCATTGAGCTGTTAAGACAAAAGGATTTAGGGGGGATTTTCAAGATACAAACTTCAACTCCTTGCATGTCACTGATTGATTGGAGCTGGTTGATTTTTTCTTTTTTTTAAAAAAACTTTTATAGCATAATGATTTTGAAATAAACCTGGAATAAGCAAAAATAATAAACTATTTTTGTATTATTTAAAAAAAACCAGACTTAAGGAAAAATTAAATGCAAGGTTATTAAAACCATACTGTGCCCAGATACATTATCTGAGCCAGCTGACAAATAACTAGACATGGACAGGACTGGAAAGTTTCAGTTGTCTCTCGTCTCCATCCGGCCAACTGCACTTACTTTTAACAGCTTCTATTTTGTAGGGGATGTTCAGGTTGCCAAGGGAGGCCAAGGCACCCAGGAAAGCCGCCACATCGGTCGCGCTCTGGAAGCACTGGGAAGAGGACTGGATGCATTGACGGTTATCAATTTCCAAGTAAACGATGGATCTGTGTGAGAGAAGAGTCAATGAAAAATAAGGAGGGATGATCACACTGAAAGATAGATAAGACCCGTCTCCCTTCCCTCCTTAACCCTACATCAGTGGCTATTAGAAGGTGGGAACCCATTTCTTTGCTTCTTTGTGGCCCAAGCCCTGCAGCTCACGCCGATGGTCTATTGGATTTATCTGAATGAAGTGAAGTCTAACTCCTTGTCTACAGGAATGCAGGGGAGTCTCTGCTTAACAGTGCTTTAAAATTACCCAGACACTACAGCATCTTAAATAAGAATGCTGTATGGGAGCCCTTAAGATCTTTTCACATCAGTTTTTTTGCTGTAACTCCTTTGGTTTCAAGATTTTTGATTGAGTCCACAGAGAGAGAGAAGGTTGGATCTATATGTTTATACCAAAGATCTCCAAACACTTACAGTTTGCAGTAATTGAGTTTTACAACAAAGCTATAGAAAGCATTTCCCAGGGAGAAACTGAGGCTTAACTTAATGACTTCCTGAAATCAGAGAGATGGTCAGACCAGCCTCTGCTTCCAGGCCCCACCCAGCCCAGTCCCGGCTCCTAACAATACACAAGACTCCTTTAATCGTGAGAGTTGTTGCAGCATTGTATCAGGGACTCCTGAGCAATCACTCGCTTTTCCCACATAAGAGCAAAATCCGGTTTCTATTCATACAGAAAGCAACATCTAAATACAATTATCTGGCCTACATCCTTTTCTTCATAGCATGTTACTATTATCAACACAGAAAACAAAGGCTGCTCAGCAAAAAAAAGAACTCATTGATCCCCCTTACCCTCTGATGTCCATCTGATCCAGCTCTCTCTTCTGCCTTCTGCCAGCTCTGGAGTAGAGGCTGGTCTTTACTTTGTTGATGACAGCACTAGACATATCTGACCAGTCCTCTGTTGACCTCTTTATGTAATGCTTTTTCAGCTCTTCCTCATTGCCATAGTATGGAAAGATCATATACTCTCCCTCGGGGTTCTTCTTGAAGACCACGTTGGTGTGCAGCACGCGGCTCAGCTCCCGGAGAAAATTGAAGGAATTGTTCTTCAGGTTCTCCGGAGTGATCAGGACCACCACGACCAGAGTGCCGTCCGCAAGCTTCTCTGGCATATTGTTTGCACAGTCCAGACCATCCCATTCACACTCAAAATTATTGCAGCCCTGGTCACAGTGACCATCTGAGAAGTGATCTTTACAGTACTGATCATACAGAGGGCTGGGCAGAAAAAAAAGAAAGGCAGAAGGATATATTAGACTAAGTACTGCTCAGATTACCTATCTGCTGAGAAAATAATCTCTGTTTCACAAGGATATCTCTTTCATGTAAGTACTGCTCATCCTGATGGACGCTAAACTGATTTACATAAAAGGGAATTGTTTCATGCAGCGCTGCAAACTGTACACCTCTGGGGGTGAAGGATAGCAGCTGTTAAATTATAAGCAGCATTTTAGACACCAGAAAAGGCAAGGACAAATTACTGTGACTCAGAGAAGATACAGGGACACAGAATAGTTTCTCAAACCAGAGTTTGTCCAGGAATCTGGGATTGAGTTCCTGCTGTTGCCAAAGACAATGTTTGGTAAATGCCTGGATGCTAACATCATCATATTTTTGGCTGGTCTTCCATCTGAGCTCTCATTACACTAAAACTCACTGTGATACTACAGTGGGCTACAGAATTTAGTGGTGAATGCCTGCAGGGGATGATGGATCGAGCAAAGATGGCATGGAGGAAATTCACTGTGGCACGATACAGGCAAGGTTAGGGAAGCAATCCAGAGAGAGGCAAACACAGAAAGCTTCTAAGTGGACGTAAAACTCAGTAACACCACAGGGAAGCATGGTGGCTTGAGATGCAGCCCCATATATAGCAGAACAGCACATGGAAAGCAAAATAAGCTATAAAATAACAAGTCTGAACTTTGGAGCTTTAGCATATACAACCAGAAAATATCCCCAGATGATCAACATGAGGTCACGGCTTTAAAGCAAGAGGGCCAAGGAGCAAGTCACTTACTTGCACTGCCCTTCATACTTCTGGCAGTCAAAGCCATCGTACAGACAGCCAGCGTTGTTGCACTGAGAGTCACACTTGCCATCGTTGAAGTACTTCCAGCACTGCAGTGACTGGGAGCAGTTCTTCCAGGGGTCATTGAAATTGAGGGAGCAGTCACCTCCATCCCAGCCGCACGCGTGGTTGTTGCATTTCCCATCACAGATCTTGTTGCCGGCGTACCCTGCACAAACTGCAATCTCACACTTCTCCTCGATTTTGGGTGGGATGATATCCTGCCCAATCCCACCTTGGAAATCAAAGTCAAGGATGTGGCAGTTGAGGCCATTGAAGTTTGCAGGGCAGTTGCACCGGTAATAGGGGGAGGCATCGCTGAAGAACTCGCAGGTGCCCCCGTTGTAGCAGGGGTTGGAATTGCAGGGGCTGCTGGCCGGGTACTGGCACTCAGGACCCGTGAAGGCTGGTGTGCACATGCACTTGGAGCTCTTGTGGATGGAGATGCAGGTGCCACCATTCAGGCAGTGCAAGTTCCCACAGGTGCGGGAGTCATTCTCGCAAGTGGCACCAACAAAACCCTGGGGAGGTGACAGCAAGGAAGGAGTTAGGATCACTGATGCAGTCCTGTGAGTAGCATAAAACACTCACATGTTCTGGGAAACTGGGCACAAACCTAGTGAATCAGATAGACATAAACAGAGCATAGCTCTGGGGCTTCCCCTGAAACTAGTGACGGTCCAGAGCATAAACCTTGTTAGACCATCCCCCTCAAAATGAAAGGGGGCTCTTCTCCAAAGCTGGCTGGTCCAACTGCACATGGCACAAATAATGGTCCATCAGGCAAGGTGGAAGGGAGTCTGTGCAACAGAGCCATACCCTTAGGGCTCAGCCACCTCCTTCTCTCTGACAGTGACCCAGCCTCGTTACTGGTGAGGAGGATATGGATACACCCCCCCTGCAGTGAACACCCGCAACAAACCCTCTCCTCTTCCATGCTTGCACCTAGCTACCCCCAGAGGCTATAGCCTCTGGGGCTATACTGGGCCCTTTACTCGCCGACTGTTGGGGGAGCCTCTACCTACTGCTGGAAAGAAAGGATCCCCCAAACTGGTGATATCTTAGCTCTCTGCAAGGGGCTGATTTGCAGGGCTCATGCAATATCCTAGGCCTGTGCACTGCTCACCACTAGAGAGGAGCGGATACGTACCGGGGGGCATTTACAGATGAAGCCACGGCCAGTATTGCTGGCAACTGCACACGTTCCGCCGTTCCTGCAGGGTTTGCCCTTACAACCATCTACCACCGTGTCACAGCGGCGCCCTGCAAAGGGAGAGGAACACGTGTGAGACACAGAGGAACCCATGTGAGATGGCTGGGGGCTGCAGGGCTGGGTGCTGTGGGAGTGGGAAGGACATGGTGTTCACCTGTGTAGCCAGGCCGGCACTCGCATTTGTAGTCATTGACACGCTGCACGCAGTTCTGGGTGCCGCGCGCGTCGCAGGGGTTGGACAGGCACTCGTTGACGTCTCCCTCGCAGCGCTCCCCTACAAAGCCAGGGGGGCAGATGCAGCTGTAGCCACCTACCCGATCCGTGCACTTGCCATTGTTAAAGCACTTGGGCCCCAGGGTGACAGGATCAAAGAAAGGGCTGCAGTCATCCACATTGATTTCACAGTGCACCCCTAGAGAAATGGGGGAACAACCCACACAGCTCATCAAACAGTATCGGGGTGGACGGGGGTCCCTTGAGTGAACCTCCCTGCAGAGGGCTGAGCCTGACCAGCTCAATGGCAGTCTGAGCCACTGCTCTGGCAGGAAGCGCGCAGCACCATGCAGCTCGAGTCCAAGGTTACGCGGCCTTGACGGCTAAGCTAGCAAGCAAACGCAAACCTCTACCGTTGCATTTGCTTCTGCTAGCCTGAGCGGCTAATGAGCAGATATCAAGGATATCAGTACTCAGCCCGCTAATGCCCCAGCCTGGAGAATTAATTTACCTTGAGTCCCTCTGGGGCAGGAGCATTTGTAGGTATTGATGAGATCGATGCAGGTTCCTCCATTCTGGCATGGGTGGGACAAGCATTCATTGATTTCTTCTGAACAGTTAACTCCATGATAACCAGCCACACACTGCAAGGAGGGAAGAGGGGAACTATTAGAGATGTTCACTCCAGTAATGGTCCCACTCAGTCTGGAGCTCCCAAATGATTCCTGGGATATGCGAATGCCTGATCTATTCCAGCCCCTGCCCTCGGGAGCTATCATAACCCGACTGAAAGGGCCAAACGCAGCCTTCGCTGCCCTCACCCTGTGCCACAGCACTGCATGGGAGAGCAGCTGCAAAAGAAACCCAGGGAACACCCTCAGCCTTTAATTTGGCAAAGAGGCATTATGCCAGTCTGAAGTTTGGGCAGCTCCTTTTGCAGAAGGCAGGCAGTAACTGGCACTTTCCTCCAGTGGATCTCAAAGCACAGAACAGGCTGTGATCCGATTCCATCAATGATAGAACAGCTGCAGGCAGGGAAGCACCCCAGAGCCCTGCCCCTCTCTGCTGCGGGGCGCAGTCTCCACCGTGGCACCCACCTCACAAGAATAGCCTCCCAGGTAGTCTGTGCAGGTGGCTCCGTTTTGGCAGGGGTTGGGGGAGCATTCGTCCACCTGCTCCTCGCAGTAGCTGCCAGTGTAGCCGGCCTGGCAGCGGCAGAAGTGAGTGTTGCCAGTGTCCACGCAGAGCCCTGAGTTCCTGCAGAGATGTGCTACATCGATGCCTGCCAGGGAGAGAGCACAGTGAGACACAGGGACCTCAGCAATAGCCAAGCACCACAGAACCACATCCTGGCCACACTTCATCCCATGTGTCCCACCGGGGACGTGCAGCCAGGATTGCAGCCTCTGGGGTGGTGGGTGCACTTTACAGTAGTCCTTGAGATCATTCTGCATTGTGCCAAAGACCCCCCAAAACAGAACTCAGCTGCAGAGCCCAGCAGCACAGGTGACTATTCCTGGGGATACAACCCCAGCCCTGTTGAGGCTGCACATGGCTGCAGGGGAGCAGACAGTGATGGCAGGGAATTACCTTGCTGCTTAGCAGCCACCTCGCAGGAGACACTGGGGACATCACAGTAGAGCCCTGTCCACCCACTGTTGCACTCGCAGCGGTACAGGTTGTTGGTCTGCCAGCACTTGCCTCCATTTTTGCAGGGAGAGGAGTCGCACCAGCGCACCAGGTTCTAGGGAGAGGAGAGCAAGGGATGGAGGGTCAGATACAGCCAGCGTATATTGACAGCCACTGGGATCAGCAGCGTGAGAGATGCTGGGGTAACCAAGAGGCCAAGTGTTCTGTACCTGGCAGTTGAGCCCAGTGTAACCCTGGGGACAAGTGCACTTGTATGTCCCGTAGCTGTCCTGACAAGTGCCCCCATTCAGGCATGGCTTTGAGTCGCACTCATTGATGTCGTGCTCACAGTAACTGCCCGTGAAGCCAGCCGGACACATGCAGGTGAAGGTGTTGATGCCATCCACACAGGTCCCTCCGTTGAAGCAGGAGCTGGGAACACAAACATCACATTCCCATGAGTCACTGTGGTTTGCCCTCAGCTGAGGTGCCCCGTGCTGAGGCCCCAGCAGCGAGGCCCTGCGAGCGCAGAGCACGAGCAACTGGCCCTTTGCAAGGCTTTGCCCAAGGTTACAGGGCAGTACAGGGACTTTGGTCCCTTGTTTGAACCCTGAATCAGCACAGGCAGCCCAGATAAAGGCTGAGCCCATGGCAAGAACCGTGCCTGGCATCTCCTGGCCAGTACCTTTCTGTGCAGTCAGGTGTGTTGTTCTCGCAGTGGATCCCACTGAAACCGGAGGGGCAAGTGCAGGTGTAACTGTTGACGCAGTCAGTGCAGTTGGCACCATTCTTGCAGGGATTGCTGGCACACTCGTTGATGTCTTCTTCGCACTTGGGCCCACGAAAACCAGCCAGGCACTCGCAGAAGAAGGTGCCAACACCATCAGAGCAGGAGCCACCGTTGTGGCACGGATCTGCATAGAAGGGACAGGCACATCAATATGTAATGGGTCCAGCCCCAGCACAACAGCCCTGTCTAGAAGCTGCCCTGCAGCACTGCCCCAGAGCACAGGTCCTTCTGCTGTGCAGAGGGCAGGGACAGAGCCAGCAGACAGGCTGAGGCCAGCTCAGTAAGGAGCCACCTGGGAACGCAGAGCAAGGAGGGTGCACAGGACACACTTGCTCACTGTCTGAGCATCACTTCCCCCCATAATCTCCTTCCTGTCGGCTACCGCTTTGCCTTGAATTGACGCAGATTGATCGAGGCATGCTTGAGACGTTCAAAACGCCTCTGAGCCGGACTTGGCCCCATGGGAGCCCTCTCCTTGTGCCATGGCCTGGACCTGAGTAGAGGCAGCAGCCCTCCTCTGCACAGGGAGGGCTCATCTCAGGCCCAGGAGGGGCAGAGAAGCTGACGGCTCAGGGCAGGGCTGAGAGCGCTCCGCAGAGCGGCCTGTGCTCTTACTTGGCTTGCAGTCATCGATATCGGTGTCGCAGTTGCGACCGGTGAAGCCTGCCTTGCAAAGGCAGCGGTAGCTCCCGTTGGTGTTCTGGCAAGTGGCGCTGTTTCGGCAAGGGCTCTTCACACACTCGTTGATGTCGATCTCGCACGTCTGACCTGCGAGACAGAGCGGCACAGATGCTAAGGGGTTGGGAAGCACCGGCAAGAGCCCGAGGGATGCCACTGCCTTGGCCCTGGAAGTGTCCCATCACTGCCCAGTTCAAACCAGGGGCTGGAGCCCTCGCAGCAAACAGCCCTTGTGAACGGGGGCGGGTGATGAGCCATGTCCGATTTATCTCCGCTGAGCAATAGGGAAGGTCTGAAGCTCCTGTGAGGATGGGCATAGTGCAGGCTACTCCCCGCTGACGGGCCACGCAGGCAGCCACATGCCCGGTTTCCACACCCCTGCTCTCACTCCCAGGCAACGCTCCCTCCCCTCTTTGTTCTTTCATTCCCCAAGTAGCTGAGGAAAGCAAAGCGCCCGAGGAGGCTAGTTATGATCAACCCCGCTGGCTCGGACTCTCCTGGTGTGGAAACGCCAGGCCAAGCCCTGGCCGTGCCCTGGTACCTTGCCAGCCGGATGGGCAACCGCAGGAGAAGCTCTCGTAGTCCTCTGACTCCCTGCATTCACCACCGTTCTTGCAGGGGCCGTCGGCGCAAGGGGCCAGCACATCCTCACACGTGGCTCCTGCGATGGGACAGACACAAAGGGCTGAAGGCCCGCCAACACCCTCTCATCCCCCGGAAACGAAAGGTGGCAGGGCCCACGATCTTCTCACTACGCCCAGCACCTTCCCCAGACGTCCCGAGCTGCTTCCAGCCCTCGGGCAGGGGTTCGGGCTTCCCCTGCAGCCCCAGGGGCCGAGCTCAGCAGACGGAGGCCGCAGGTCCATGGGACCAGCCTCCTGGATGCCTTCCAGCACCGCTGGAAGGAGTTGGGAGGGCTGGGTCTCTCCACCACCCCTGGGTCCTCTGCGACCCCAGCTCCCCTTGAATCCCTTAAATTGTTACAGCCTGGGGTCCATTAAAAAGCTGCATGCTTCATTTGGAAGGGAAGTGCAGTTTGGGGTGTCTTTTCCCCCCTCGTGCTCCCTCACTCAGCTGCTTTTCCTGTTTACGCCCAGCCAAGGGACACATTCCCTGCAAGCCCTTATCTTCCTTGTCAGCCAGTATCTCCCAAACTGGCCCTTGCTATTTTCCAGAGCCTTCCACTCCCTGCCTCACCCCTTCCCCATCCCCCCAGGGGTTTCTATGGCTACTGCCGAAGACGGGAAATGGGTCACGACTTCCTACAATTGTGCACAGGTTGCCGATTTGTGCAAGAGGAAGCGGGAGGCCGGCAAACAGGAATCGGGTCAGCAGAATCCCCCCCGGCCACAGGCCCTCGCGCGGCCAGGCTGAGCTCTGTTTTTCCAGCAAATCGGAGCGGGTAACTAGGGCTGCTTGCTGCACAGACCCGCAAAGGCAACAGGGCCGAGCTGGAGCAGCTGCTGCACGTTTTCCCCCGCCGCTCCCCGGACAGGCTCCGGCCACTGCGGCCAAGCAGCCCTCGCTTCTCTGTGCTAGGTCCCCTTGAGGAGGAGGGAAGGGAGGAAGCCCTGGCCGACTGCTTCCGAAAGCTCCTTCACATTTCCTCTAGTGAGGCCGGGCTGGGCCGTGGCGCGGGGAGGTGGAGCCGCCGCCACCGCTGCTGCCCTACATGCGGCCATGCACACCGCGGGCAGCCCCGAACCCGCAGCCGCTGCAAGCTGGTCAGCGCTAAGGATTTCTGCCTGCTGAAGAGCAGGTTCGTTGCACGTGCATCAGAGGCTGATTTGCAATTACACACGAAGCATTGGCCCTGCGGGAGCCCGGGGGACTGAGTACCGCTGCTGGTGGGGGGAGCTACCTGCTGTCTCACCTGTATAGGGCAGGAGGCAGTTGCACTTGTAGCCAGCGACGTCGTCAATGCACGTCCCCTGATTCAGACATGGGTTGGAAGCGCATTCGTTGATATTGGTCTGGCAATTGGGTCCTGCGTTAAAAAAAAAAAAACAAACGTATGTGAGACACCGGCTCTGCTTGAGGTGTCATCGTGGGAGGGGGCCAAGGGTAGGCTGGGATGCGTTGATGACAGCAGCAGCCCACCCATCACCCTTGAAGCACCTTCCACTCTTAGCTCAAGCTGTGGGAGCCTGTACTCTGTTGAAGGACCCTAAGATAATTTGCATTACCACCTCTCCCATCAAGACCAGGCATCTCTTATCTACACCGTGAAGCCTCCAGTGCACCCAGCATCATGGGCATGTCCACCCAAAGCTCCCACCCAGGCCCCGCCATGGAAGGAATGGGGCAGCATCCTTGGCTTTGTCCTTACCACTGAACCCTTCCCTGCAGGTACAGATGTAGCCACTGGTCATGTCCTTGCAGGTGCCACCGTTCATGCAGGGATTGGATTCGCACTCATTATTGTTAATGTCACAGTTCGTCCCACTCCAGCCTGGGTCGCAATCACACCTGTAGCTTTGGGGAAAATTTAGAGCGTAAGGCGCAGGATCTGGTCGGACCTTGCCCCCACACCGTCATCAGCCTTCATGTAGTTACTGTGGCAAAGCCAACCCCCAATCATGTTTATATAGAGAAACGTCCTCCAGGACTAGCGCAGAGCATGGAATAGCACCGACACTGAGAACGGATGCTTGTCCTGTATCTGACCCACCGTGACCCCCCACTTTCCTGGGGCTACCCTTGGATCCGAGCACGCACAGCAGCACGCGTGCCCTCCAGCCTACCCGTTGAGCCCGTCGTGGCATTTCCCATGGATGCAAGGGTTGCTGTTGCACTCGTTCACTTCGGACAGGCACTTGGGGTCATGGAAGCCCTCGGGGCAGAGGCACGTGAAGCCGTTGATGCCGTCCTTGCACGTGCCCCCGTTGTGGCAAGGGTTGCTGGAGCACTCGTCGATGTTGATGTTGCACATCCGCCCTGGGAAAGGGAAGAGCCGTGAAACGCGACACACGGCACCACAGGCGTGCGTGGCCTCCCGGGGCACGCAGGCAGGGCAAATCCCCCTCCGACCGCGGCAGCGGCACGGCTGGCAGAGGCGCGAGCCTGCCTGCGGGGACGCGTGCCAGCCCGGCCGGCCCTCGGCGCAAGGTGACTTCACGCCGCCGCACGGTCCCCTTCGCTTAATTAAATGCAGCCAGGAGGAGGCCGTGCCCTGGGCGGCGCTGGCCCGGCAGCGAACAGCGCGGAGGCCCGACCTCGGCCCGTAACCCTACCTGCCGCGGGCGACAAAGCTGGGCCTTGTTGGCGGCTCCCGGCGGCAGCAGGAGCACAAAGGGGCCGCGCAGCCCGGCGGCCCTGCCGCAGGCGAGTGGGGAGCCAGCGGGGGCCTGCGCCTACCCGAGCCCTGCGCGCTTTCCAGCGGCCATCAAACAAACCAGTTAGACGAGGCGGCAACCCGATACCCATGGGAGTGGATGCGCCGGGAGTCGAATTAACGCCACCCGAAGCCCTTTGATTTTTTTTTTTTTAGCCTGGGCTGAAATCACTCGCTTCCAACAAGCGGGAGGTCCGGGGCGGGGAGCAGAGACAGCTCCCGAGGAGCTTCGTCGCTCCGACGGGCCTCGCCTGCCCCCGGCTCGGATCCCTGCCCGGCCAGCCGGGGCGAAAGCTGGCCACGAGGACGGCAGCGATGGCGGCGGCGCGGCTCTCACCTGCGTAGCCTGGCTCGCAGGTGCACTCGTAGCCGTTGATCCTGTCGATGCACTTGCCGTAGTCGCAGGGGTTGCTCGCGCAGTCGTCCAGGTTGATCTCGCAGTTGGGCCCTTGGAGGGGGAAACAGGGCAGGAGGAAGGAGCGGGAGGAAGGAGTGGGAAGATGTTTAGCGAGGTGTTTCCAAGGCCCCCGGGGCCCCGCCGACGCGGCCCAAACGAGCAGGTCGGGCTCAGGGCCGCCTCTGCCCCACGACGAAGCGTTTCCAGGCTTCGCGGCTGCTTTCCCAACTGGGAAAACTCGTCCCAGCCCCCCGCGCGCGTTTCTGGGCTTGGGACAGGGACGGCCGGACACGCGGGGCGCCGGCGGCTCCTCACCCGTGGTGCCCTTGAGGCAGAGGCAGTGGTAGGCGTTGTTCCTGTCCTGGCAGGTGCCGCCGTTCCTGCAGGGCTGGCTCTGGCACTCGTTGATGTTGACGTCGCAGCGGTGGCCCGTGTAGCCCGGCTGGCAGAGGCAGGTGAAGGCGGCGACGCCGTCCTTGCAGGTGCCGTAGTGGCAGGGGTCGGGGTCGCACTCGTCCACGTCGATCTCGCAGTGGGTGCCGGCGAAGCCTGGCGTCGCCATCGCCGGAGTGGAGGAGAGCGGGAAGGAGGCCGGCGTCAGGCCGCAGGCGACCACTGCCTCCCCCCCTCCTCCTCCTCCTCCTCTCCGAGCAGGGCTTTGTCCCGCGGACACAATGCCGGTGGTGGGGGGGGAGAGCCGGGCACCCCCCGAAATAACCACCGACCCCCCCCCGCAAGTCCCCGGCTCCCTCCCTCCCTCCCTCCCTGGGCCACGGGCTGGGGGGGCGGAGGGGCGAGGACAAAGTGGGGCTTTGAGCGGGCCCCGCCGAGCCCACATAGCCGCTTTTCATCGGGGGCTTGGCATTAGCGAGACACTAATTAGAGGCCATTCAGCTGGAAGATTTCTGGCGGGAGCCGCTCCACAAAAGAGCCACTGTTTGCCCGGGGCCGGCGCTGCGCGCCGCCGCGCCTCAGGTTTCGCCCCGCGGCCCCCGCAGCGGAGAGGCGGCTGCAGCCCTCCCTCCCGGCAGCAGCGAGGGCTTGAAACCCCTCCTCGGGGCGGTGTGTGTGTGTGTGTGGGGGGGACAACGAGCGGGCATTTTCCTCATTAAAAAAAAAATAATAATAATAATAATGCGGTAGCGCTGTTTCAGGCCAGGCCGCGGCTTTCTCGGCCTCACCTTCGGCGCACTCGCAGCTGTAGGTGTTGGGGCCGTCCAGGCACTTGGCGCCGTTCTTGCAGGGGGTGCTGGCGCACTCGTCCACGTCGAACTGGCACAGGTGCCCGTTGAAGCCTGAGCGGGAGGCAAGGGTCGCATCCCCCGGCCGCGGCATCGCCGTGCCGGGAGCCGGGATCGGGATCGGCCCCGGTTCCACGCCGGGAGCGGGGCAGAAAGCGAGCTCTCCCCCCTCCTCCCTTTCCTCCCCAAAACGTGCAAATCCAGCTAATGGATTCCTCCGCGGGTCCCTCGGGCAGCCGGGGAGCGTCTCCCGCGGACGGTCCCGGCGTTTCCCAGGGCGGGCGCCGGGTTTCCATGGGGACGTCTCTACGGGGCCCTGAACGAGGGGCTGTGACCCAGCACTGACAACATCTTATTTACATCTCTAGAGGAGCAAAGTCTCTGAACTTCAAAAACCGCCTTTCACAGATTAACCGTCTCCCCATTCTCCGCTCCACCCCGTGACTTTGACACCTCATTCAAAGCGGCTGGCTGGCGAGGCCCCTCTCGCCCAGCCAGCCCTCCTTCCCAAGGAGATGCCTTTTCAAGTGCAAAGCCGAGGGGCTTTAATCCCCCTCCCCGTCCTCGCTCCCATGGGCCGGGCCCCCGCTCGGCCGAGGGCGGCCATTTGCTCCGGCGCCATCGCCCCGCGGACGGGGAGGCAAGTCTCCCCGAAATGGCATGCCGACGCCGTGGGGCCGCGCGCCACCTCCCCCTCTCCCCCGGACGGGCACGCGCCTCGCGGCGAAGTTTACAGCCCGAAAGCGCAGGCTGCTGGAAAGCCGGGCGGCTCCGAAATGAAAGGAGCGCCGCCTCCCCGAGCGGCTGCGCTCTGCCCTCGCTCCGCCGCGCTTCAATCCAGGCGGCTGGCGTTGCCGCCGGGCGCGGGATTCGCTGCGGCTTTGTTCCCACTACAAAGGCTGGCGGCGGCGGCGGCGGGGGCGATCGATGCCCGCGTACCTGTGAGACACTCGCAGTGGAACTCATTGATCTTATCGACGCAGTTGCCGTTGTGCAAGCAGGGGCTGCTGGCGCACTCGTCCGTGTTGATCTCGCAGTAAACGCCCTCGTAACCTGCAGGCGAGAGACCCGCGGCGCTGTCAGCGCCCCGCTGGGATGGGGCATCGCCGCCTGGGGGGACCCTGGCCCCCGGGAGCCGTGTCCCCGCTGATGGACCTCACGCACGAGTTAATCCGTGGTTCTCCACCCTGCCCTTGGCCTCACCCAGCCCAGCGAGGTTTGCAAAAGGGAGAGCGTAGAAAAAGCCTGATCCTGGTGCTGAACTCTGTTCCCCATATCCCCATCGCCGCAGGAGACCATAGGATCTTTACCAAACAGAGAGCTCTTTCTTTTCGCTTTCATCCCTAAGCAAACAAGCCTCTCACGGCTACCAGCCCAAATCAATCCTGAGCTGAAGCTCACGGATGCCAGAAGCCTTCCCCTCGCCTACACGCAGCAAGGCCGCGAGAGCCCCTCTACCCACCGGGCATGCAGATGCACTGAAATTCTCCAATTTGGTCCAGGCAGGTGGCATCGTTCTGGCAGGGATTGGAGAGGCACTCGTTGACGTCTATCTCGCAGCGGGGCCCCGAGTAGCCCTGCAGGCACTGGCACTGGAAGGACCCTTGGGTATTGATGCATTTCCCCGCGTGCTCACAAGGGTTGGCTCCTGAAAAATACCAGCGTCATTTACAGGACACGGTTAGAGAGCTGCTCACAGTCACCCCGCCACGCACGAGGTCCCCGCTTGCGCTTCCTCCAGCTGCTCCTCTTCTCTTTACACCAGCTCCTCAGCCTTCAGGGCCAGGGCCGGCTCCCAGCACTCACCCAGCGAGCACTCGTCCACGTCCTGGTTGCAGGCTGGCCCCATGTAGCCCGAAGGGCAGGTGCAGATGGCCTTGCCGTTGACAGGATTGGTGTCGCAGTTGGAGCCTTCGTTGCAGGGGTTGCTGATGCAGGCGTCATCGAGGTGGCACAGCAAACCTGGGGAGCAACAGGCACGCTCGTGTCAGGGCTGCTAGCCATGCAAGTCAGGACACACAGAGACCTCTGCCATCATCACGTAGAAGCCAGCAGCCCAGGAGAAGAGCCTGGGGCATGCATGGGGAGCTGCCTGCCCACGTCCTTCCCAGCCACCCCAATGCACCCTCCACACACCCCCCGCAAGGGGCAACGCGGGACGGGGGCCTCACCCGTGCGGCCGTGGGGGCACTCGCAGTAGAAGGAGGCCACCCGGTCGTGGCAGGTGGCCCCCTGGAAGCAGGCAGCCATGGCGCAGTCGTCGATGTTCTCGCTGCAGTCCTCGCCAGTCCAGCCGTTGACGCAGACGCAGTTGTAGCCACCATGGTTGTTGTGGCAGGTGCCTCCGTTTTGGCAGGCGTTGGGCATGAGCTGACACTCATCCACATCCTCAGTGCAGTACTGGCCTGCGAGGGCAAGGAGACACCAACGTGAGGCTCAACACAAACGCCGCTCCCACGCTCCCGGGCACAAGATCTGAGGGGCAGCGAGAAGGGCTCCTCGCGCCCAACAGGAGCAATTCTGCACTCAGTGATGCAACATTGCTTTATCCACCCTGCCCGTGGCATCCCCCGGAGCAGGACCCAGCTCGGACCTGCTCCAGCCTCGCTCCCTGCGGCAGCGTTACCTGTCCACTCCGGGGGACACTGGCAGTTGTAGGTATTGACGCCGTCCACGCACGTGCCTCCATTCTTGCAGTTGTTGCCCGGACAGTCGTCAATATTCTCCTCGCAGTTCTGACCCGCAAAACCTGAGCGGAGGAAAGAGCCAGATCTGTCATCTGCTACCAGGTGTGGGCGCATCGCCCCGCCGCAGCCGGGATGTCTCCCTTAGCGCCTGGGAGAGAGGGGATGGCGCGGGGCACCGGCTTCCCGCAGCGCGGCCAGGCCACCGAGACCCTCACCGGCCTCAATCCGAACTTCGCATCCCAAACAGGGACTCCCCGAAGCTGTGCATGGAGCGGCAAGGTCCGGCTCCGGCTGCAGCGCGGCAGCCGTGCCCCTGCCTCCCTGGGAAAACACCCTGCAAGCGTCGGGCGCGGACGCGCCGCGCGGTGTGACACAGGCAGCGCGCCGCCCCGTTCCCGGTTAGCGATTAACCTCCTCCGCTCCCGGCTGGAGCGACCGCGAGCACGCAGCCTCCCCTGCAGCCGGCCACCGGCCCCGGCTGCGGCAGGTTACTAATTAACGGGCGCAGACAGCTCGTCAGGCGCCCTCCACCCCCGGCTTTGAAGCGAGCCGCCCGGTTTCATCTCGAGCCCCGTCCCACCTCCTGCAGGGCTCATCTCCGATACGCGGCTCGCCCCGGAGGGAGCGACCGCAGGAGCCTGGCAGCCGGCTGCTTCCTCCGCGCGGGGCAGATGGGGCGGCCCCGGCGCAAGGCTCGGCTTGCCAAGGCCCGGAGCGCCCCGGCTCCGAAGGGGCTGGCGGAGGATCTGGCTGGGAGATCCGCCCTGCCGGCTCCACGGCGAGCCGGGATGAACCGGGACTGCTCCCACCAGCGCTTGCGGCACCGGGCCCTTAATCACCGCGTTTTAATTTCACGTTTAAAGAGCCTAATAACTAGCATTTCCCCCGGAGGAGAATTCTTCCCTTCGAAGTCTCTCTCAGCATGAATCACGGCTCCCAGCCCTCCTCTCCGCACAGCCCGGCTGCTCGGTTTTATTTTATCGCCTCCATCTGATAGCGCGGCACGCATGGAAAGCGAGCAGCCCCTGACCTCTCCCCACGGCGCCCGGACCGCCAGGCCCTTATCGGGATATCTGTCAAGCCACCCGTCCCCCTCCTCCCCGCCAGCACTTGTGAACGTTTTGAACTGTCACTTGTCCTTGTTCCAGGCTAAGCGCTGTATTTACTGTAAACACAGCCCGGCACCCCGGCGCAGCCAGGCAGGGCTGCCAGAGGGACGGGATGGGACGGGATGGGGCGGGGCGGGACGGGATGGGACGGGATGAGCGACCCGCCAAGCCGGCCACGCTGCTTGCTGGCAACTCGCTCGCTCCGGCCGCCCCTCGGGACAGGCACTAGCCAAACGGCGGCTCTGCGGCGAGGCAGGAGACCCAGCGGCTGGAGCCCCTGCAGCTGGAGCGGGACGGCTGACCCCTCCGAACCCAGCCCAGCTATGGTGCCAGCTTTCCCAGACGGTGTCTTTCCGCGGGAAAGCTTTCCCCGGGACGGGCCAGGCTGGCGCGAGGGGCTGCCGCGGCTCAGGGGAGCACCTAGGTGCATCTTTGCCCCAGTGCAAACGTGCAAACTCCCCCAATTCCACCTGCGCTCGAAGGTGTTCAAAGGCCTTCTGAAAAGCAGGATCGGGCTGTTTACACCAGCAGAAACAGCTCAACGTGCTCGCCTCTGTTTTACAGGCAAAGGGATCAAGGTGCACGGGCTTATGTACCAGTCCCAGGCCAAACAGGAGGAGCACCGAGCCTGGCGCAGGACCCAAGGCCCTGGCTCCCAGCGGGGGGTTTGCCCCCTCTCTCTCTCTCAAGGGCTGTGTTTCCCTCTTGCTAGCGTCCGCCCCATCGTATGAAAAGCAATAACAGTTATTTATGGCTGCTGGTAGGAGTCCAAAGCAGATAACGTTGAGTTGCGCCTCGTTTTTAAGCAGCTGGGCCGAGACCGAACAGCAATAACTGGCAATGTCTTAGATACCAGGATTAACTCATTTTGAACCATCCGAATGAGTAATTAGTACTGCAATTACTTTAAACTCAGGGTTGCATTCTGCAGCGATGGCATGATAAAACAGACGAGATTAGTTTAACTTCAAGAAACCTGGTACAGTCAGGCCTCTCTGGAAATGAAAAGGGGACATTGTTTTCCGATCTGCTGCGCTACATACCAGGATATCAATCACTCCCTTATCACGCGAGCCAGCCCCCCGTCCCTCGTGCCTCCGCCAGAACCCGATACAGCCCTCGCAGCGAGACGCACGCCCGCAGCAGCCCGATCCGCGGAGGGAGCCCGCGGTCCCTCCAGAGCCGCCCCGCAATTCATCCAGGGCCGTGCCACCCAGCGGGAGGCGAAGCAGTTAATGCAGCATGCAAATCTCCTGGAAGCAGCCCACGAAGCCACAGCTGGGTGTGAAAGCACCAATCCCCCCCCGCCACGGCAGGATTTCCCCCCCCCCCGCCCCGGGTGACAGCTCGCACCGACGTGCGAGAGCTTCGGTCGCTCTCGGGGAAACTGCCTCGTCAGCGGGACACCCGGGAAGGGCCAGCGCCACGGTGCGCCCTGCCACCCTCCGCCTGCCCCCGCATCTCCTCCCTGCCGGTGCTCGGAGCTGCCTCCTGCCAAGCAGCCGGCGGCGCTGCCTCCGCCGGGGTATTTCCAGCTACGGGGCATCGTGTACAGGAACGCCTTGCAGCTCCCTGCGCCGACCCCGCAGGGCTGGACCGTCGGGCACCGGCTCAGCTGCCCGGCGGGAAGGAGATGCATCCTTCTGTCCAGCACCCGGCTAGCCGTGAGGACAGCGGGTTTGCTCCAGCCTCGGCGAGCAGGCATGTGGCGGAGGTAGGAAACCCTAGAGAGCCCGGGGTGTTTTTGATGGATATCCAGAGTCTCCTGAATTATGACAGTCCAAGCTTTGGAAAGGGGATTAAACCTCTGGCTCCCGGGCCTAACTGTGTTGGAGACCCAGATGAGATCTCCTGCGGGGGCAAGTTTGCCCGCTGCCTTGCGGGGATCCTGCCCGTTCCCCTGGCCCTGCGCGGGGCTGCAGGCAGGACGCGGGTCCCAGCCCTCCTCCGGCTCCGCCAGGTGTGGGAGACCCATCCCAGCCGGAGGAGGGGCAAAAGCTATTTGCCCCCTTCTACCATCCTGCCCCCCCTCCAGTGCGTAAGGACCCACCGCCGAGGGGTTACGGGTGACAAAAGGAGATAAAAGAAATCCCATAGCCGTTCCGCTGCGCGAAGGTTTCTCAGGCGGCTTAACGCTGCCGATAGCATCTTTCCGAGGGGGAGGCCAGATGCTTCCTCTCCGCGTCTGCCGCAGGCAGGTGGAGGTGGCTGGCTTGGGCGAGCGGCGAGATTAATCCCCCTGCAAACAAAGCCCGGCCGCCGAGCGGGGCCGCGGCGGGGACTTCACCCACTTCGCCTCTCCGGCGCGAGCCGGGAGGACGCGAGGGGCAAGCGAGCCGCGCTCAGCCAGTTCCTCTCCCCCTGCCCCGGCCACGCTGCAAACCGCTGCCCCGGGGCAGAAGCGAAAGGACTCGCCGGGGTCATTTTCGCATCCTCTTTTCCTCCCGCTGGCTTCCAGGGTGCTCAGCTCCTGCGCACGGCATGGGCCCCTGCCGGCCCTCCTCCCGTGAGATCCCGGGATCCCCGTGCGTGCTTCCAGCCCGCCAAGCGCCTCGGCTGCGTCCCTTTCTGCTCTGCTCCGGCGTTTGCCGGCGGGAGCGCGGCGAGGGTCTCCCTTCCCCAACTCTGCTCACACTCGGAAACTTTCCAAAAGAGCTATTCCTGGATAATTATTCCATTCTGGAAGTGGATTAAGCTAAAGCGGAAAAAGGCACTCTTATTCTGGAATATGAGCATCCGCACAGGGGCCTCTATTGAAGCAGTTGTTTTGGAAGAGCTATTTTGGTGAGTCACCAAGCATAAAAAGCCCCCAGATGACCTCTCCTCTTAAGGGCGAGCTGCCCGACACCTTCCCAAGCCCACCCGGGCAGCCCTGCTCCCGGTACACCGCAGCTACTTCTTTCTGTCATCCCCCAGAGCGGCAACTTGAGCGAAGATTTGGCACTGCTTGTTTAGGGGAGGTTTTACAGATTTGCTGAACTTTCCGCCCCACGACAGTCCGCAGAGAGCAGGATGAAAAGCCACTTCCTAAGAAAAATGTCAACTCAAACAAAACAACTGGCCCAAAGCGTTTCTCTGTTTTACTGCATCCCAGTGCCTGAGCATCCCACTCGCAGCAGAGCTGCAGCGAAGCCAGGCAGCGTTTCACCCTCGCGTTACGCAGAGGGAACAGGTCCAGAGCCAGCAAAGGCAGCTTTCGCTAAATGCTCTTTGGGCATAAAGCTCTTGCTGCAGCCAGGCACCTGCATATCTTAAACAGCCCAGGCCGCTGTGACTTGCCGAAGGCTGTGCAGGGCAAAGGAGCGAAAGGGAGCTGCAAAAGGGACTCCGGTCTCTCGCCATCTCCTTGGAGCTAGCAACCAAATCGCCAGAGCAAGCCCGCCGACGGAAAGGCAGCCCCTACCTGGCAGACACGTGCAGTCGTAGGTGGTGTCGCCGGTCTGGCGGCAGGTTCCCCCGTTCTGGCAGGGCGAGGGATTGCAGGGCACGTAGAGGTGCTCACAGTTCTGCCCGGTGTACGCCGGCTTGCAGGAGCACTGGTAGGTGCCGACCTCGTTGGTGCAGCTCCCGCCGTTCTTGCAGATGGGAGGCGAGATGTTGCACTCGTTCACATCCTGCTTGCAGTTGGCCCCGTGAAAGCCGGCTGTGCAGCGGCAGATGTAGTGGGCCTCGAACGGGACGCACTGCCCTCCGTTGGCGCAGGGGTTGGAGGCACAGGGATCGGCCTGCTGGCAGGTTTTACCTAGGGAGCAAGGAGGACAAGAGGAAGGATGAGGATGCAGACCGCAGCTCGTGCGTGCAAGGAGGGAGATCTTTGTGCTGGGGAATCCCGAAACCTGGAGCGCAAACCCAGCTCTGTGGGGGACTGTGCTGGAACCAAGCGTGTTTAAGGGGTGCAATTAATTCCTCCCACCTGCCCACCCCAAAATCTTCACCTGCACAGGACGCTTGTGGCTAACAGAGCCGGGGCCTTCCAGGACCGCGCACCTCCCAAGCTGGTGGCTCAGGTTTGCAAACCCTCCCCAAGAAGGGCGCAGGGGCGTCCCCGTCCCAGCGCCCCCGCCTCACCTGACCACCCGGGCGGGCAGCGGCACTTGTACTCGCTGAGCGTCAGCAGGTCGCAGGTGCCCCCGTTGCGGCAGGGGTTGTTGAGGCAGACGTTCTCGCGGGGCGTCAGGCAGAGCTCGTCGGTGAAGCCCACGCGGCAGGCGCAGGTGTAGTCCACGGTGCTGCCGCGCACCACGGGGGTGCAGGTGCCGGCGTTCTTGCACGGGGAGCTCAGGCAGGGGTTGGGCAGCTGGCACCGGTCGCCCACGTGGGCGCCGTTACACCTGGGAGAGAACCGGAGACATGGTCAGAGCAAACCCGCAGCCCCTCCGCGAGGAAAGACCTTCCCGGTCGCACAGGACCCCGGGGCAGGGAGACCCTGCTGCCAGCTCAGGGCAACGGGAGCGGGCGCGCGAGGTTTGCAGCCCGGCGGGGACCTGGCCCGGCGTCCCTGCGCGTCTGTTTTGGCAATTGAAAGGCTCTGTCCCGACCGCTCTGGGCTGAGCTGCACCTTGAGAGAAGAGGAAGATTAAAGAGACGCCCGTAACAAAGGCTTCCCCCATCAAGGGGCCTGCTCAGACTTGCAAAACCACAGTCTCCAGCGCTGACATCCTGCTTTTCATCACAAAGTGCTTTTTCCCCCCCCCTCCCTTGCTGAAGAGGAAACCAA
Organism: Apteryx rowi; assembly: GCF_003343035.1. Taxonomy (NCBI): domain Eukaryota; kingdom Metazoa; phylum Chordata; class Aves; order Apterygiformes; family Apterygidae; genus Apteryx; species Apteryx rowi. The sequence goes on along the minus strand of NW_020448196.1, from coordinate 4,337,626 downwards.
GGTGCAAGGGGGACGCGATTCGCCCCGCGCTGCCGGGAGGAGAGCGGCAAACCGGGAACGGCACCCACGTTCCCCGAGCCTCATCTGGGGCATCTACAGAGGCAAATGGAGGAGAAACCACCCGGCCGTTGCATCATGCCCTGAACCACGCAGGGGACAGGGCACCCTGCCACCAGGCGCCTGCTGCCCTCACATCCCCCGTCCGCCACGGGCTCCCTCCTCCGCCGGGTCAGCTTTTACCATGGCTCCCCAGCCTCTCTCCATCATGCAGAATTGGTCGGACGTGAATAAGCAAGGGCTCGGCACGGGCTCTTCCCCGAGATGAGCCCCAGAAGCCGACAGGGCCGAGACAACTGTCTCGCGAAGAGCTGGGCCGGGCGATGGGAATGAGCCGCGCCAGGGCACATCTCGCCCGCTGCCGCACCACCGCGCTGCGGAGGGGAGGCTCGGTGAGACCACGGGGCTGCAAAGCCCTGCACTCAACTCGCCGGGCGGCATCAAGGGCCCTGCCGGAGCAAAGCTCGGGGAGGCCAGCCCGAGGGCACCAGGACATCCAAAGATCCCAGAGGCGAGGCCCTGTGACACCTCTCTGGCCCAAATCCGCCCGCTTAGCGTCTTTTGTTCGGCATCTTCAACACGAGGCGCTGCGCGTTTCTCCCTTTGAGCCGGTCTGCTCACGTTACGTGGCTTCAAAAGGGAGATTTACGGGGCCAGCCAGGCTCCTGCCGCGCTGCAACAAGTGGCTCTGCAGGACGGGCTCCCGCGGGGTCGGGGACGGGGGGGGGATGGCTGTGGCCCCATCCCAGGCACGTCCCACGCCGTGACGCCACGCTGCACCACGTGCAGCGGACCCCGGGCAGCAAACCGGTGAGAGGGAGGAGGAGAGGAAGCTGCGTGCGGTTGCGAGCGTCCCATCCGCGACGGCACAGCGTGGAAGCGCCGGCAAGGCTCGCCTGGGCTCTGCAAAGCGCCAGCGGGACTCCTGCTTTGCCGTCCCGCTTCGTCCCCTCCCGGGAGGGGACGGGGCTCCCCGGGGTGGGGACTGCCCTGTCACCGCGCTGCGTTTGGGGCACTTTGCTAACGCGGTGCATGAGCAGAGACGGTCTCGGAGACCCCCCGGGGGCTCGGGGGGCACACGGGGACCGGCCCGTCCGAACGGGCGATGCCACGAGAGCAACAGGCTGCCGCGCCGGAGGCAGGGACAACGTCTCCGTCCCCATCCCACTCCCCCTCTCCCGCTTCTTCTTCTTTTTTCTTTTTTTTTTTTAACCCAATTCTGATTTCATTGTTGGGGATTGTGTGAGAATTTGTCCGGATTCGGCGACATTTTGAGTTAATGAGACGGCATTATCCGGGCCCAACGAAAAAGAAAATGCGGATAATAATAAATCAGGGCATCTGCTCGGCGCACAAAGGGCGGCGGGGAGCA
>NW_020448196.1:4322261-4336032 GCF_003343035.1 Apteryx rowi | reverse complement strand
CTGGGGCCACGCCGGCGGCCGCCTCCGCAGCCGGCTGCCGCTCCCGAGAGGCGCCTTTGTGTGGGGCCCCCCGGCGCCGGGGCGGCCGCCTGCGAAGTGCTGCGGTGCGTGGCCGCCTGCTCAAACCGCCGGCTCCCTCGCCCGCCTGCACGCACGCACGCACGCACGCATGCACACATGCGCTTTTTTCCTTAAAACAATCCCCCAGTGCAGAGGGAAAAGGCGGAAAAACCAAAAAAACCCACGGGAAACGCGGCGATTCAGCGGCGGCGGGACCAGCCGGGCACCCGGCACTGCACCGCCGGGTCCTAAATAGTGGCACGGAGCCACCAGCCCTCCCACCCCATTTGCAGCGGTGACGTGGTATTAGCGGAGAGGTTAATTAATGCTCGGGAAGACTCACCTGGGGCAGGAGGCGGGATGCAAAGTCGGGCCCCGGGTTAGCTCAGCAAGGCGCCGGGGCTTCGCCGAGGCGCCCAAGGGCTTCCCGAGCTTTTGCTTCAAGAAACCCCTGTGCAATCACAGCAGTGCACAGAATTATTATTTTTTTTAATGGCTTTCTGTTCATTTGCTTTCAAAGCTGGCTGGTAGACGCAATAAACTCAGGGCGGCAGCTGAGGGCACGACAGCTGCTCCAGCGCGGGGCAGGCGCGACCCGGCTACGCTGCTGCGCCGGATGCTGCTTCCGCACTAGGGGGGCTATTTCCAGACGTAGACTGAAAAGCATCAGCAAAGCAACAAAAAACCCCAATGCAACCAGAAACAGCCACCCTTAAAATCCAGTACTGTCCCTGTTATGACCGATACGGAGGTTTATATCGCACAAAGTCCAAGCAAACCCATCGCGGAGAAGACAACGATGCTTGTGGACCTGCTGCACCCGGCGGCACACTGCCCCCGGGCGCCCCGAAGGAGCACCCGGCTGCAGCCCCGAAATCGCGCTGTTCAGCCCCATATTGGTAGCAGCCGGTCTGAGAGGAGGCAGGGAAGAGCGCTCCTGGGAGCTGAAGCTGCAGGATGAATTTCAACGCTGCCAACCGGCCCTTTCATTGACAGAGCTCCTGGAGTCCTGCCGTAAGTTGAGTCTCTCGAGCTGCATTTAAAAGCCCAACAACCGCAACCGCTTTTGAGACTCCCAGCTGCCAAGGAAAACCTGGAAACAGGGCTTGCATGCAAAGCAAAAGATCAAAAACCAGGTGAAGAACAAGGCCAGCCCGAGACGGGATTCATTTTTCGGCTCTGCCAGGTGCAGAAAGGCTGGAGTCAGCACTGCCGGGGTTCAGCCGTCAGCATCGCTGCAAACCTCAGTACAGGTCTGCCCGCTTCTGCAGGAGCCCAGACCACCCCCGCGAGCCAGGCCGGGGACCACAGCACACGCGGGGAGGGGGGTTATCGCTCCCAAGCGAGCAGCCTCGGGGGCTCATCCTTGTCCCACGCAGCCCGTCCGGGCTGCGCGAGGCTGCTCGGTGCCCTGCACCGCCTGGGCTCAGCGCACGCTCGAGTGCACGATCGCACCGTGGTTTTTCCTTCGGCATTTCCCAAATGAGGGCTACCCGGACCAAACCCAAAGCAGCCTCAGGAAATTAACATAAAAGACATTAAAGCTGCACTTTAATTATATATATATATATATATATCTAATATAACTATATATTGTGGCAGGACAGGGCAGGTGCTTCAGGATCAAAACATCCCAGAAAGGCCATCGGGAACCAGCTTCCACGCAGCGAAAGGGCGCTGAGCTCCCTGCACCAGCCAGGTCCACAGGATCCTCCCCGAAATCCCTGCCCGCGACGGCACAGCAGCCTCCCACGTGACGCGAGCCCCGTTCCCGACTCGAACAGGAACAGCTAAAAATATCGAGGGCGCTTGCTCCCCCGAGCACGCGGCTCAGGAACGTTTCCGTTCAGTCATTAACCTGGTGAAGCAGCTGGTTCGGCTGCGACCCATCCCGGGATTTTGGAGGTTGCGGCAGGCAACGGCCGCCGGCGACTCGGGCCAAGCCGCCGGCTGGCGCAGCGCCGTGCAGAGCAGCGCTCCCCCCTCCAAAACCGCGGGGCTCTGGGGTATTTTCTAAGCGATCTAAGCCAAGCGACCGACGCTATCGCCGTTCGCGCCGCCCGAGCGCCGGCGGCTCGCGCTCGCTCCAGTGACTTTTTGTTCGGAGAGGTCAAGAAGAGGCTGGCGGCTCGATTCCCATGGCTCCGGGCCGTGGCAAGTTTTCCCCCCTCCTTTGAGCTCTGCCCCGACCAAATTTTCTTGTCATAGCGCACAAAATGCGATGAGGGGGCGGCGCGATTAATAACGCGCAGCGCTCCTGACCCATAAATCTCCGGCGCGCTTCACAGGAGAGGCAAGGACCGACGCAGGTGGCCTTGCCCGGGGTCACGCAGCCCGTCCCTGGGGACGGCCCGGGAACCGAAACGCGGGTACGCCAACTCGGTACGCGGCTCGGCACGGCCGCTTGCGTTTGCTGTGTCTGCTGCACGTCCTTAACGAGTTACTAATAGCGGCCCAAAACGCTGCAGTATTTCAGCGGGGCTCCCGAAGCGCTCCAGAGCCAGGGATCGGGCGATCGGAAGCGTGAACGAACGGCAGAAAATGCAGCACAGCCAAACGCCGCCGCACGCTGCTCCGCCGCTGCCCCGGCATCGGGGTTTTCTCACTGCCCTTTTGTTTGCTCCATCCCCGTTCGCGGCGCACGAGGTTTTTCCTCCAACCTGCCGGCAACAGGTTCCGTCGCTCCCGCGCTCGCCCTCCGTAGCAATGCAGCCACTGAAAGCATCCCGAGGCAGATGTTTCCCTGACCTTTCACCCAAGACTAATTCAAGGGTTTTGCTGTTTTCCTTTCTAAGCTAAGCTGCCATCTGCCACCGCAGGCGCAGATGACGCGCCGGGGGCCGCGGCGGCGAGGGGGCTTTGTCCGAACGCGGGGCGGCTCAGCCCCGCGCAGGCGCCGCGTGCCCGGGGGACCTCGGCGGGCTGCGAGGAGCGTCCCCGCGGCCGAGAACCGCCCCGCTCGCAGCACCCCTGTGCACGCCAAGGGCGAGAGCAACCTCCTGCCCTGCCTCCCGGGCGTCACCTCTAGGGCCACGGCAGGGGTGGGGGCAAAACCCATTCTGGGCTTAAAACGGGCAAAACGAACCAGAAAGCCACCTGAAAGCCGCGTGCAAGCTGGAGCACGTGGGATGTGCGGGAGAGCCCGGGGACCCCGCCGGAAAGGTCCCGCACGGGCGCAGGCGAGGAGCCGGGAGGCTGCCGGGGAGCCGCTCCTGCCCTCCGCAGCTCCCAGCCCGTGTCCCGGCTGCCCCCGCCGTCCCCGCCATCACGTCGCCTCTTCCTCTCCCTCATCTGCGGGAAGCGTGAGCGGCTGCGCTCCTTCCCCCAGGGAGAAGCGCCGTGGGAAAGCAGCGGAGGGGCCGTCCTTGGGCCTCCGTCCGCACGCGCCAGCGATGCTCCGGCAGCGCGGCCGTGGCGTCGAGGAAGGAGTTCAGAAGTCGCGACCGCGACCTCGGGTGGTCAAGCCGTTTCCAGCGAGCCGCCACCACGGGATTGTCACCTCCGGTGCTACGGAGACGTCGCGCTCTTGCCTAACGTCTGGGGGACGCTCGCTCCAGCACGGTCCGGGGCGACGCAGAATGAGTCACGGCTTCGAGGGGCCAAACGTGAGCTGGACTACTTGGATCTCATCTATTTGCTAGCGATAGCTAAGGAAAGAGGAAATAACCAAAAGGAGAAGCTGCCTCGGCTGCCCACGGCTACGACACGCTGCTCTGAGCCGCCGAGCGGCGGCACGACCGCGCTGACACTGCCCGCGCCCCTCCGCAACCGTCGCCCTTGCAGCTGCAGCCGCCTGCGTTCGCATGCCCGTTCATGCCAACACCACAAACCCAGCAGTCACCAGACCTTGGGCGTTCGGGTTTTTTTTCCTACTGTCAGACATCCACCCATAGGAGTCACTTTTCCAGTCGTGCCGGTGGCTTTTTGCCCGGCACAGGCTGGGATCGACACCCCAACTTTCTCCCAAGGTTGCACCTCTTCCCCCAACACACGTTTCTTTGGCGCCCGGTGCGGGGGGCCCTGATCCCCGGCAGCTCCAAGCCCCAATCCCGGTACCCTGCGAGGAAGGGCTGGTGCTCGCGGGAGACGCCTCGGCGTCGCAGAGAGAAGGGATTCGTCTCCTGCTCTCTCTGCGCCCCCTTTACCCGCACGCGCCCAGCCCCAAGCATCCTGCCGCAGGGTCTGCACGGCCGGCGGAGGGCAGGGGACCTCCGGCGTGGAGGGACAACCACGGCCCCGCCGACGCCTCCCGCAGCAACAGCGGCGCTCTTATCACCGAAACCCGGGGCTAGGCTGAACCGGCCGGGTACTTTATAAAGTCCCACCCAGGTCTTGCTTTATTAAACACTCCGGGACACCAGCCTGGGAAGAAAAAAACAATTTCATACAGGGAGGCTGGTTGGCAAAGCAGCGGGTTGCTTCGAGTGACATCAGGTTAATAAAGCCAGAGCCGATCTACAGTCTTGTTTAATTAAAAAAAGCAAACTGCAATCCCAAGTCTTTGATGTGTTTTTTTTTTGTTCCATTTCGTTTTTGACCTAGCCCAAGCCATCTAATTGAGATTTTTAAGACCCAGACTTTCATCTGGAAAGAAACTAAAGGAATTCCCAAAGCTGGATATGCTCATGGTCGGGGCGAGGGAAAAACGTGCTGGAGCCGCTGCTGTTCTCACTAGCATGGCGGGGAGAAGAAAAAAAAAATTGCTTTGTTTCTTGAGTAGACATTAGTCAGGACAGCGTTGGAATCAAAGTTCCCATTGTAATGAAAAACAATATAATCCCATTACTAAGCAAAGCGGCCAGGCTATTCACCAGCAACAGCAACCAGCTACCTGGGAAGGAGCTGCTTTTCAATGGAGGTTCATTCACAATAAACATGAAAGATGTCTAAGGAAGAGCCCAGGACAAAACTCGCTTCATTCCCACCCTCAACAATGGGTACGATGAATTTTTGTTTTCCCAGTTGCTTTTTTTTTTATATATATATATATCCTCTGCCGGTGTAAATCCCTATTGTTTGTGCGACGGGACCGGTCTCCCCCGCCGCTACCCGCTCGCCTCCGCCGCGCGCTCCCCTCTTGCCACCGTTCTGCAGCTCCTGCGAAACGAAGGCCTCCTTTCTGGGGACTGTTTGGAAGGAAATGCTTCCAGAGCTACCCACCCTGGCGACATCCCTGGAAAACAAAGAAAACAAACCCCTTGCAGAAGTAAAAGCTCGTTTTAGGAGGACCCGGCTGCACTGTCCGCAGCCGTGCCCGGCTTTCGGGCCGGTTTCGCGTGCTCCGGGCTCCGTTCGATAGCGCCCGGGGCTCTGGCACGCGCTGCAGCGCCGGTGTCACCATCTCGCTACGGCATGACAAACTCCTTTTTTCCCCCCAAACCGAGTTTTGGCTAAACACGGAGCTGCCTCATCACCATATAAGGAAAACTCCCGCCAGGAACACGTGTGGCCCCTATATCCTACCCTTCTAATCCTGAATATAAAACCCGAGATTAAGATCTGAACAGCTACCAAGAGTTTAAACAACCTATATTTAGCTCTGATATTTATACATAGGAGGAGAGGGGGATTTTACGGAGCGCATCGGCGCCCGCGAAGGGCAAACCCCACCGAAAGCCAGGGCGGTTCGCGCCGGGAACGTCTCGGTGGAGCAAGCCGCACAGCCAGGAGAAGACGGCCAGGAGGAGGACGACGACGGGGCAAGGTGGCTCCAACTCCCCTCCAAATCCACAGGGCACGCAGGAAATCGCTGCCTTTTCCTCCGAAGCCCCCTAAAAACAGCTACGAGCGACGGCAACCTTGTCCCCCCCCTCGACGCAAGGAGCCTCCCGAGAGCCGGGAAACGCCGCAGAGGTCCCCGAGGCCGATGCTACTGTCGCCGCCGGGTTTAACCAAGGCAACAGCGAGCAGCGGAGGGAAGACGCCGCCTCCGGCACCTTTCGCCTGCAGAAATCCCTGTGTCAACACGCGGACGGGGCAGACAAAGGGCGCCACGGCCCCCGGCCGCATTCCTCCGCCGCGCTCCTCGGAAACCCACCGCCGGCGGGCAGCGGCGGGCCCTGCGAAAGGGCCGTCTGTCGCCCTGCCTTTTGACTCCGGGGCCGGTGTCTAACATTTTAATGGGAGTGAGGGGCCGGGGATGGTTTTCCCCCCCCTCCTCCTCCCACCCCCACCGCAGCCGAGGGACACGGCTGCGCCGGGCCGAGCTCGGCACGCTCGGCGCGACGCCGCTACCCGCCGCCGACGGCCGCATGCCTCCGCGGGCCCCCCGAGAGGAGGCATCCAATGGTTTAACCGCCTCCAAAAGTCCTTGGGAGGGTCTTTTTTTAAACTTTCTGCACAAGGATGCTCGGCACCGCACGCGGCCGAGTCGGGCAGGGCGAGCGCGGGGCAGGGGCTCGCTCTGCCCTCCGCTCCCCAGGCGCGCGCACGCCTCCGCTCAAGGGCAGCAGAAGGCTGCTCTCTGGAAATAAATCGCGGCATGCTCAGAAACGCTCAGCCGATGCCCGGGCAGCCGATGCCAGCAGGACGCTCGAGGTCCCTCAGGTCCCCGCGGTGTCACGGCGTCGGCGCCCTGCAGGAGACGCGTCCAGCAGAGCTGCTAACCACGGCTCCGCGGGCAAGCGGACGCGGGACGGAGCGGGTGAGAGAGCAAAGAGCACGAACGCCAAAAGCTCCTGCTTCCTCCTCTCAGGAAGGGTCCTTGGTGGACACACGAAGCACCACATCGCAGCCCAGAAGGGATGCGGTGGATTAGCCGGTTGCTTCCCCAAAACTCAAAGCACCAAGGCAGTGGCTGGCAGGGTGCTTTGGCCACCCAAAAGCTCCGTAAAAGCCCAGGACGAGGAGGAGGAACCAGCATCAAAGGCAAAGCGCAGCTCTGCAACCCCAGCCTGTGCAAGTCTCTAAGCCTGGGACCGATCCTGCACAGTCCTGGGAGGCCCAAGCAAAGCCTGGCACTGCAAGAAGGGCAACTCTTGGCTACGCTGACCTTAGATCAGGCCCAAGGCAACACGGATCTCCACCCGGGACCCCAGAAAGGTCGACAAGAGCGCTCCTCTTTGGCGGCTCAGCCCTCCCAGCCCACCGCCGCACGGCGGTTTGCCTGCAGCGTGCCCCATCTATTAAACAAGGGCAATGTTATAGCATCATTAAAACTTAATAAATCCATTTCCCTATAAATACCATTAAATCCAGTTTTTCGGAAGGGAATTAGGGTGAAAACTTGTTAAAAGAAAATGATTTACGCACAAATAAATTTTTGCAACTTGACCGAGCGTGAAAGTTTCCCATTAAAATGCAACTCCGCTCTCTTTGCTGGAAACGTGCAAGAACCTAAATAAACAAGGCCTAAACATTAACTGTTTAACTGACTTTTCCAATATTAACTCCGGACTGCCGTGGGGGAAGGGGAGGACGTGCCGGGTGAACGCCAAAACTAGGCATTAATTACTGCACGAGGGAAACGCAGCCCGGCTCGGGTCTCCCTGGGGTTATGCTCCGAACGGCCCGTTTCAGGGACACAGGGGCTGGTGCTGGTTTTTGAGCCCCTGGACGCCGGCGGCGAGGCGAGCGCCGAAACGCCTCCCACCCGCTGCTGCCGATCCCACTGGGGGCGATGCCGTGGAGCTCATCGCACCCGCGGAGCTCATTGCACCCGCTCCGCGGCCGGCCGGCTCCCAAGGGTGCTGCTGCTCCGGCTGCGGCCGAGGCAGCCTCTCCCTCCGGCAGCTGCAACGCGGCACGGCTGCGCCGCGCGGGCGGCCGCGAGCACGTGCTTCCCAGGGCCGCTCCGCCGGTGCGGCTTGGCTGCGCAACAAGAATCGAACGAGAGGACCGGGAAAGCGGCGCTTCAGCCTTCAAGCGCTCCGGCGCAGAAACGGACGGACTGTGGAGTCCCGATGCACGGTCCAAAGTCGTCACCCGGAGCTCGGGGATACTTTAACCGCGGAGAATGCTCCGTCCAGATCCAGAGCGGACCAGCTCTCGCCTACTGCGCCCTGCGGCTACTCCCTAGTTAAACACACTTATGCCCCATAAATTGCACATTCCACTCATGTACGCAGGCTGTTACCGTTCGGGACACCTCGAACACGAACAAAACGAGGGTCACCGCACCTCCGGGCCTGGAAAGAGCAAGTTAATTTCCAAACAATGTTATTTTAAAACTTGCTAAGTGCTTGCTGATTATGTTATCCAGCCCCTTAATTGGCGAACGGCTTGATCATGGAATGACTTATCCGTGTTTCCCCCGTGCAACATGCTATAAACTGCAATGGCCTCGGAGCAGAGACCGGTGTGTTTAGCGTCAGCTGGGACAAACGAACGGACTCATCCGGGGCTTGCGTGGGTGGAAACAGCCCTTCGCAGTCAGGGGGTTGTAAGATGGAACGGAGTTAAGCGAAATAAAAACACAGGCCATATGCCAAAACCAGTGCTCTACGGAAGCTGTGCGAGGAGCAGACCTCCCGCATCGCAGGGGTTCCCGAGCACCCATCTGGGCAGGACCGAGCACCCATCCTCCAGGCTTTGCTCGGGCCAGGACCCCCAGGACCTCAGGTGATTACGAATAGCTCATCCCCTCTGGATCCTAGGGAGCTACGGAGCGAGTTCCTCTCAGCTGGCATTACCCCACCTTTCCTGCTCATCTCGGTGCCACAGGTACCACCGAGGGACCTACTAAGACATCTTCTCTTGAGCAGAACCAGCGCTGGCCTCCAGCCCAAACACAGCACAGCACAGCTGGCTGGGAGAAGTCCATCACAGTTATCCAGGCAATGTGTGCGTGTGGGGGGGGCAAAAAGCCTCAGACCAACCAATAAGATCCAAAGGCAAGGTGGTGGGGGTAAGTGGGACCACTTGAGACAACTAATAACCATGAAGACACCTTGCAGAGAGGAGGGACTTAAATAGAGATTTTTCTAGAAAAGAGCTAAAAATCCCACTGCTGTCCCAGTGGCTTCACCAGCTGAAGTTCTCAGCAAAGTTTCTCCTTCACTGGAATCTGCAACAGGTGACGCTTTTGTATTTCTAATCTACCCTCTTACCCGTTTCCACCTTGTTCTTTCCGAGAATGAGATCAGACTTGAAATAACCATCAAGAGTTCTCAACATGGCTGAATCACCGCTCGGCTAGTTCTTTAAGAGCTTCCTCTGGTTGATTGTTCAACACTCCACCCTCTTCCTCTCCAGCACCGAGACTGCATTTTTTCTTTGTTATTATTTCATGGAAATAACGTTGGGTTAAAGCACATGAGAAAAATCAGACCAAAAGGAAACTTCCGCCCTTTGCAATGAGATAACAATGACTGAGCAGTTGAATAACTCGAAGGGTAAAGCGAGCTGCAAAGCTCAGATCACTCCTCCGTCTTCCTGGTTGTCTCCAGAAAGAGGTTTAAGCTAAAATAATCATCTCTCGCTGCTGTGGTCCCTCCTTGAACGTTTCTTCCCAACTCACCCATTGCCCATGGCAGCTGGCAGTGGTGACGTACCTTAGCTCTGGGACTATATCCCCGACTGAACTGCAGTGCTGCACTGATTCATAAACAGAGGAAGTACTTTAGCAAACTGACTTTTCCCCCTTTTCAGTGCAAGCCTAGCGATTAATTTAACTTATTCCTTTCCTTTGCAGCCTGTTTGGCTTCTCTGGGCGAGATTACGACAACGCAGCCGCAGCCTTCCGACTTTAATAGTGAAACGCCGGTGGAGCAGCGTTCGAAACTCAGCCCTCTTTCGTGCCATCTGCTTTTAACTAGTGGAACAGGGGAGGTCCTGGGAATAAAAGTCACGTGGCCCAGCAATCTAGAATCAGCCCTACTCATTTGCAGCGATGCCAGTCAAAATCATAGTTATCCGAAAGTCTAATTAGGAGCTATCACTGCAAGCCCAAAGGATCTTTTGGAAAACCTCATTCTGTCTGGGAAAATGTCTTAGTCAAAGAGGAGCCTTTTCTGGAAAGCCACAGCTCACCAGCACCATGAAACCACACTCCCAAACGCCGCTGCAGCCAGCCACCATCTGCTGCGCCAAGCCACCCAGAAACCAGACTTTTTAAAGCTACAGGTCTGGCCCGAGCGCCGTGCGTGGAACAGAAACACCCCACGCCTTCGGCTAGGGGCCTGACAAGGTGCACAAAACTCCACTGCCGCTCCTAGCGCTCAGCGATCCTGCTACTCCTGCCAAGATGGAAAGCAACTCTAAAGGCTGTTTAATTAGGCCGCCTCCGTTGCAAGCCCTCTAGCCGATCAAATGCCCAGTCCTCTTCATTCAATTAAAGCTCTGTGTGCCCCGGATTGCCTGGCAAGGGGACAAGCAAGATAAGGGACCTGCAGTCCTGCAAACTATCACTGTAAAATAATAAAGGCAGAGAAAGCTCCTCATTTCACACCGGTGATTTCCTTTCTGTAACAGGACTGATAACTCCAAAACTGAGTTATCAGAGTCGTCTTTGAGTAACCCAACTAGCTCTCTCCTGCGACAAACGCCAGGACGCTCGTCCATCGGAGCAGCTTCTCCTTCATACACTATTTATTTCACTCCACTTTCTAATTGGATTTGTGGGGAAGCACAATGGAGCTTTATGGCCAAACTTTGTTAAGTGCCAGGCCGAAGGGAGATGTGGCCAGCAGCCAAAATGGTGCATTTCACGCAGGCGCCAAAGGGCAGTGCCAGCTTTTCTGCGTCTGGTATCTGTGTTCTTGGCTCTGCTTTGTTTAAGAAGCTTGGAAGCAAAACTCCTCGTAAAGAGATATTCAAACAAGTGAAAAACAGGATTTTGCTAGCTGCTATCAGATACTTTGAAAAGTTGCATCTCATCTAGTCTGTCAGTACCTCTAATATCTGCCTTCACTGCCCATTACACGTACGCTGTATGGGACAACTGTTTCAACATAATGCGAGCGTGCACCTTAGCTTCCTGCAAAAATGACTCACACATACTTGCAAAGCCATCATGGTGCCTGCAGTCATAAGAGTCACTTATTTACAGCTATCAATGAAGTTCTTTAAAGTTAACTTTTTTCTCTTAAGAAAACCCCACAGCCCTACTTTGGGAGCTTTTCCTCTGCATAGAGCTCTCACACATCAGATCTAATTAGATTCCATCACCATCTGCACATGAAATGTAAATCAGGAGTTGCAGGGACTTAAGAAAAAAAGGAAAGAATGACCACAAGGAAAAGGAGGGGTGTAAGGTTGGGGAGGGGGATGGAGGGTTGGGCATTCTGGGAAGCCATACATGATTAGTCACACAGCATTAATCTGCCTCCCTTAACAATAGCTGCCGAATTTCGACCGAATCCCAGCTGTCGCTCTTTGAATGAAAGAAAACAAGATTTAGAGCGTCAAGCGTTGGTAAGGGCTTCTGTGCAAAAAAAAGTGGCGTGCATTCATTAGTAGCTCACAAAGGGACCCAGCCTTTGTCCATTAAATTGCTCATGTGCCTGATTGATTTGCTGATTTATTTTCACCAAAGGGTTGGGGGGCTCAGCTCGCAGGAAGGGGGTGGGAGGTGCCCAGCTACTGCGCAGAGTAACGGCGCCCAGGCAGATTTGCAAAAAGCAACACACATTGTCAAGGAAAACTGCCATTCAACAGGTTGGGATTGGAAATGCCTTCAGGTTTCTCCACAGAGAAGAACTTCCTATTTGGAAATCTGGGGTGGGTGGGAACATCTCCCTGCCTGCTCTCAGCTTAGGGCACGTTTAACAGGCGGAGGGGAAATCTGGCCGGAAAACAGAGCCTTGCCCATTCAGATTTCTTTTATGGAATAGTTTTAAAAAGGGAGCTGGAGTCTTATTCATTTCTCTCGGTTATTGTTCCCTGGGAGCCTGGAGTGAATCGGCCATCGCTGCGGTGGGTCGGTTGGTCCTTCAAAGAGTCCCAACGTTTTACACATCCGTTTCCCCACAATCAGCTCGGAGAAAGCTCCTGCATGTGTGCCAGATCCTGCAAGGAGCCCTGGGCTGGATCCTCAGCTTGGCACCAGCTTCGGCAGAGCTACGGGGAGAAGGTGGCCCTGCTTTCCTGCCTTTCCGAAGGCCCGCACGGAGCGTAGCCCCAGGTCGAGCCACGCCAGAAATGACGTCTCAGACGTGTATGGAGATGTCCAGAGAACTGTGCTGCTAACTGCTGGGGTGCAAGGGACCGAAAGGCAACGCTCCAGGATAGGAGGGAGCTGGGCCCGCAGTTAACTTGGACACAGACCACCCTCCCGCCGTCCAGCGAGCACTGCAGGCCAGGGCCTCGCTCCTGCTCCATCAGCGTCAGCAGGGCAGCCTGGATAGGTAACACCACAAAACATGGCCCTTTGCCCATGTTTTTCCACCCAGCTAGGAACAAAGCCCAATCCTGCCCAACTCGCGGCGACTCCTACACAAGCAGGTTATTCTTGCCACTCAAGGGAAAAAAAACGCATCGTGCCCTATTAAATCCAGAGCCTTCAAAGCAAAGTCAACACGCATGTCAATACTTCGGTCTAGGGAGATGAAAATCCTCTGGCTCCTCCATACTTACTGGCACACCTCAGTCCCGTTCAGGAAAGTTTCACACTTGCCCCCGTTGAGGCAGGATTCGGCAAGCTGCGTACACCGTAAACCTGCAAAGAGGAGGAGAACGTTAGCCACAGGGCAGGCACCGGGCAGCAGGAGGGGACGCCGCCGGGTGCCCTCGCGGCGGGACTGCCGGGCGCCCCTCGCTCCGCCAGAGCGGGACAAGCCCCGGAGCGAAGGGCGACCCGCCGCCAGCAGCACCCGCCGAAGCCTGGTGGCCACCACGAAGCCTGGTGGCCACCGTGGTGAGAAGCGGGACCCTGCGAATGCTCTCTAGGCAGAGGAGGGTTCAAAAAGCAGGCGGCAGCCGCCCGGCCCCGGCTCCCAGCGGGGAAAGGCTCGCCTAAAAATAACCTTGTGGTGGGTTTGAGACTAGACTCTGCCTTCTCGACACCCTCCCCAGGGCCCAAGAGGAGGATTGACAGAGAAAAACACCAGGTCAGGCCCTTGAGTGACAAATGCCATTTGGGAAAAACCATACGCCCGAGGGCCCATTAGTTATCATTAACTCGGTAACGAAATGAGTCGCTCGTCACAACTTGCTATGAGTAAAGGTTTCAATGTCTGGCCCTCTGAGCCAAATTCTGCACAGTTACCACAGCAACTCACTGAAAGTACCAGAATCGCTTCCGATTTCTAGCAGGGCTCGCCGTTCCCCTTCTCTTCCTGCACTAGCGTTTCACGGTAACTGGTTCTGTGACACTGCCGCGCAGCCGGAGCAGTTTCAGACCACAGTAATTTCGGCTTCGCACCCCGACAGCCCAGACCCGAGCGTCTTCCCCGAAGGGCTGCGGAGCACCACGCGTCCCCGGCGTGGGGTCCCGGGCGTGGGGTCCCCTCGCGGGGTCTCGCCCTGCGCCGCTGGGGACGGGACAGGACGGGGCGGGCGGTGGGGGCTGCTCCGGCCCCGCAGCTCCCCCTCCGCCGGGCCGGGCTCCGGGCCGAGACCCCCGGCCGGGCCGCCCCGGTGCCGAGCGGAGCGGAGCGAAACCGGCCCCGCTGCCGCCCCTTCCCGGGGGGCGCCCGCAGCGCCCGGCCCCCGGCGCACAGGGGCCGCGGGGCATCGGCGCTCTCGCCACTTTTAGGGTCCTTTTCCCCGGGCCCGGCGAGCCGCCCCCGAAGGTCCCCCCGCACTTTGCGGCGAGGCACCCGGACCCGGACCC
>NW_020448196.1:4307352-4320743 GCF_003343035.1 Apteryx rowi | reverse complement strand
AGCCCACCCGTGCAGCCCCATCGCAGCCCCAGTGCAGTCCTCGCACAGCCCCGGCACGGGCCCTGCACAGCCCCACACATCCTCCCCCAGTTTGGCCCCTCACCACCCAGCAGCCCGGTGCCGGCCCTGCAGAGCCCGGGGGTGCAGACTCTGGGGGCCGTGCGCAGGGACGGAGGGGCTCTGCATGCCGGCTCGCCCTGGGGGACCAGGCCGGGGCTGAGCACCCCCTCCCAGGGCGCTGGGCCAGGGCGAGCCGGGCACGGCGTGGGCTGGGGAGCGCGGGGTCGGGCTGCGCCCATGCACGGGGTTCCCCCTCCGCCCCGGCACCGTGGCTGCCCGCAGCCCTCGCCGAGGCAGGTGTTTACAGCTACGCCAAGCCGTTTCCACCGGCCATTAACATACCTGCGCGCCGGGCGGTGTGCTCGGGATGTTGTTTATGTTGTGCTGTGAACTACTGAACTTGCAGGCAAAGCCTTGGCCAGCCCAAAGCGCTGCACCAACAAATAAACGCATAAATGAGCAGAGGCAGGGAAGCCAAAGCCCGGCGGCAGCCCCCGGACACGCAGGCTTCCCGCGCGCGCGGGGCTGCTGCTGGTGCCCGCGCCCTCTCCGATGGTCGGTCACCGTGCTGCGGCGCCGCAGGGACGCCGGTCCCCGGGAGCTCGCGCCCCGCAGGCCCCATGCGTGCGGGGACGACCCGATGCTCACGGCCCCGCTGCCGGCGTGTTCGCAGGGCCCATTTCAGCCCCCGCTCCCGGCCGCCCCGGCCCCCCCGCACAGCACGAGCTGTTCCCACCGCATCACGGCACTTAGCAAATTGAAACCAGGCCATAACTTTAGCAACCTAAGCACAGACTTAAGCACTTAAACTCCTGTTTGCATATGTTACCCAAGGGCTATGCTCAGAGGGGGTTTCCTTGCCAGCGGAGCGTTGTACCAGCCGTGGAGCAACACCGCCGGAAACAGCCGGTGTGGGGGTGCTAATGACTACCGCTTCCTCGCGGGGTTAGCGGGGGGTCACCTCGCCGGCTCGCAGCCAGCCTTGCCGAGATGCCGCGGCCCCGCTCTGCGCCGGACAGCCTGCTCGCCATGCCGGGGAGGCCGCGCAAGGGCGGGAAAATCCCGGGGCACAGAGAATTTGGGGTGCAAACTCCCACGGGGGACGCGGGCACCTAGGTGCCATTGGGCTCCCGGCTTGTAAACTCGTCACAACGGTGGACGCTGGAAAAGGCCGGCGCGGCGCGGCGCGGCGCGGGACCCACGTGGCGCTGGGGCCTGACGCTGCCTCCTCCCTCCGCGGCCGAGATGCTGCCAGCTCGCCGCAGGCCCCCAGGTGCGGCCGCGCTCTGGGACCCTGCTGCTTAAGCCGCGGCTATTCCGGGCCGTCAAATGGCTCTTTTACAGCCCCCGGCTACGCCGTCAGCCCCGGGGGGGGGGGGGGCGCGGGGCCAGCTGGCCTGCGTTTGGCGCAGAGCATGGGAAAAAGCAAGAGGAGAGACGGGGCCGTGAAGGGTTAACGGGAGGGAGGTGACACCCGTCATCTGTGTTTCTCATCACAGGGCACCTCGCGCTCGCCCCCGGGGCTCATCCCGCCCCATCCCATGCCAGGCCTGGTGTTATCCCACTGCTTCCTGTTGTAAATTATTTCCAGAGCAAGTGTGAAACAATTAAACAAACCGAAGGGCAGAGTCTGTTCATTAGATCAAAGGGACGAGCCCTGCAGCGCTAGTCCTCCGCTGCTCCTTCCCCTCGTCCTCCTCGCCGCCGGTGCCTTCGTTGCTCGACTGCCGGCTGCCCGAATCCGGGCCGGGGGCCGGGGCTTTGCGCGGAGCGCGGTGCCGCTCCGAGTCCGGGGGATCCGGGGGTTCGAGCGGCGGCGCGAAGCTTTGAAGCGCCCCGGGGAGACGCCGCGTGCTTTGCTCCCTCCCCGCACGGCACGGCAGGGCGACGGCGCGGAACAACCCGAGCGTTTCGGCTGAGCGTCCCCGCGGGGCGCCCGCTCTGCCCCCAACCCGCCGGCCCCCGGCTCGCTTTGCAGCGCCGCTGCTGCCGCGGGGCTCTGCAACCTCCCCCAGCTCCGCCGGAGGAGCGAACCCGATGTTTCCCCCGCTCTGGCTTCTCTGGAGATGGGGACTTTGCTCCTCGCCCTCCTCCTTGTCCCTTTTGCGTCCCCAAGCCCAGCTAGCAGGGAGCATCTCTGCTCTACCTGCCTGCAAAGAGCTGCGTTAGCTTTGCCCGGGCTTGTTCCCCGAGCGCCGAAAGCTCCGCGTGCTCGGCCTAGCCGCGCTCCGGCGCTTCCCTCCCCAAATCCCAGCGCCCGCCAAACCCGGCCGGAGCATCCCACAGCTCCTCCGGCCGGCTCCGGGCGGCCGCCAGGGCAGCGGTGCAGTGGGAGCCTTGGGGGAAAAAAAACCCTCCCTGGTTTCTCCAGGTGCTGGATGGGGGCACGAGTGTCTCGGCACGAGGATGACACCTCCAGCGAGCCGGCCCCGCCGCGGAAACGCCTCCCTTTAATCTGTTATAGCCCTTTTCCAAGGGGTATATCTGCCGGTCACTGCCGCCTTCCTCCTTCCAAACACTCCCTGCAGATACCGCTGCCACCAGCTTCAAGGGGAAAAAAAAAATAGGGAAGGAGGCAAAAGTCAGTGGACAGCATAAATCTTTTTTCAATAAGCAGTAAATATGACATAAATCCAGAGAAACTTCTCATTTTGAGTGGTCTTTAGGGGTTAAAAATAATGGGATTTTAGGTACTTTTAAAAATAGTGTTCATAAAGCGCTTCTAATAGAAACCTTGGCACATGTCCATGTGATTAGTGATTTAAAAACATAAAACCTCCACACATGTTTAAAAGTTTTAATAAGTTGAAATTAAATGAGTGAAACTCTGGGAATATTTTTTTGTTACTGCAAGCTAAGAAAATTATGTCCGTTAAGCAAAACTTAATACAAATATAAACAGGTAATGCACATCTGTAAATTATTTTCATGTCTCCAGGGGCTGGAAAAAAAACCTAAGTGAGACCAGCATTCTTATATATATTTTGCCTTGACAGCTCAGGAAAAAATTTGCCAAAAACCAGAGTTAGAGCACTGGGCTGGCGTGGGAAAGTTGGTTTAGTGAGAAATTTGCCCTAGGCTATTTAAATAAAAACAGGCGTTTTTTTTTTTTTTTCTTAATGGCAAATGCCTGTTAAATACAACCAACACAGCTTCCAATCGCCTGAGCAACTAGGGTGCCTGCTTCTTCACGACACTTTCATCTCTTTATCATCGCAATCAATATTTTGCTCTTATGCGTTCGGCGCAATAAAAATAGCACCGATAAGGCAGGCATCAGACTGGATCGCGCCTGCTTCCCCCGGCGCGCTTGGCTTGGCACCGCTCTGCGTGCCGGCTTTGGGAACCGCGAGCAGCGCGGAGGTTTCGCCCTCTTCCTGATGGTGCATGCACACGCTCACACACACACACACACACACATGCAAAAAAAGCAAGTTCTGTAATTAAACATGAATCAAAGCGGGTAGATCATCCTGGAAAGTCTGAGTGGATGAAACTGCAGCCGGTCGTGGAGCCTGCCATGTAAAGCTATCTATCTGAGCCAAAGCTGCCCCGTAATGGGATTATGCTGCAATTCCCAGGGGCAGCGGAGAAATGAGCCTGGATTTGCAAGAATGGCCCGGGTCCTGGCTGTCCTTTTTTCTTTTTCTTTTTCTTTTCTCCCCTAAAGAGCTGAGGGGAGGGTTTCGCACGGACAGCGATGGGACGGACCGCGCTCTCGGCGGCCGTCGCGGTGCCCGCGGGGAGCAGCGCTCCTCCCGCATCGCTTCGGCCCCTCCGGCCGGGGTCCCGCGGGGGCGGCGCTGCCCAAACTGGTTTGAACGGCGGCGTTGCCCCGGCCGTGGAAAAGGAGCTCGGGAGCGGTTTCCTAAAGGACGAGCGCGGAGGCCGGAGGGACGTCAGAGCGGGGCGGCGGAGCAGCTTTCCCGCGCTGCTCGCAGCCGGGTGAGAGGCGCTGCTGTCGCTCCACGAACCCGGCGCCTCGACGGGACGCCACGGGTTGGCGGGTGTTACGGCAGCGTCCCTCGGCCCTTCCCGCTCCCTGTGCTGCTCTTATCCGCCTCTGTAAAACAACTGGGATGCTCGCTGCCGTGCAAACACAGCATGCCGGGGTGCCGGGGCCAGGGATGCCGGCGGGACCCTCTGGCGCCCGCGCCCCGAGGATGCGCGGTGCCTAACTGCGCCTGCTGTTCCGTGGGCTTTTCCTTTCAAAAACTTCCCATTCTTTGCTTTTCCTTCCATTCCCGCTTTGCACCATCCCTGCCTGCTGAGGCAAACGGGACTTTTCATTCCTCAGCAAGGAGCCTGCTCTTCGGAGCGGGCGGAGAGCGCAGCATCGGGCCTTCTGCCGTGTGTGCATTAAATAATTGAAAAGCATCGCTTGCAGCGGCGAAAACCCGCGCGGGATCCCCTGCGCGCAAGCCCGGACGCGAACCCGATACCGAGCTTCTGGACCGCCAGGCGGTGCCGAGCGCATCCGGCTGGGGCTGGCGTCGCCGCGGCTTCGTCCGGCAGCGCAGGGCTGCGCTTCGCACCCTCCCTCCCTCCCTTCTTCCCTCCCTTCCTTCCAAGGCGGCCAGCGAAGGTGCACGCCGCGCGGTGCGGACGCCAGATCCACGCCGGCCGCAGAGCACGTTATTTCCCGGGAGACGTCCGCTCTCCTGAGACACCACCGGCCTCGGCAGCCCATTCCGGGGGCGGCTCCGGCGGCGGCTCCGCTCTCGCTGCGACGGGGTTTGCGACGCGGGAGCTTCCGTGCCGTGCTGCGGCCCATGCTAATACTTGCGTAATTAAAGAAAAAAAAAGCAAAAAAAGGGGGTGAAGAAGCACTTTGGGCACGGCCGCCCTTGCGGGGGCTCCCCTTCCCGCCCCGCGCCCACCTCGGGGCCTCCGGGCGAAAGCACCTCCTGGCGCGGGGCCAAGCACAACAGCCGCTTCCGTCGGCTCCAGGCCTTCCCGGGTGGCTCAGCTGCGAGCCACGGCCTGGAGGGAGCCTCCCTATCCCCCCCCCAATGTGGAGGGGCGCCGAAACCGGAGCATCGGCTCGGAGTCGCGGATGCCCCGAGCCGGAGCGAGCGGATAAGGGCGAGCCGCAGCCCCGTGCCGCCGGCTGCCCCGTGCCGGGGGAAAGCGCCTCCTCTCCCGGGAGCATCCAGCAGCGAAAATACATCAAAGCCGGTCCGACGGCAGCGAGTAAACAGGAAGGGACGGAAAGACAAACACGGCTCCTTGCAACTGTCAGGGGAGAAAAACAACCCGCGCTCCGGGCGGGAGGAGCTTTGCTGCCCTCTCGGCTGCGACCCGGGGGACTAACGTGGCAAACGAGCCAAATGAGCCAAAGGAGCCAAAAGGGCTCGGGGGCCTCAGCGCTGTCCCGCCGCGATGCCATCTGCAACCTTTTTGCAACACCTCTCGGCCCGTCCGCACAGACGGGGACGGCTCCGGGCTGCGCCTTCCTGTCGGTGCTGCTGCACGGATTTTGCAAAAAATTTGCAAAACCTTGCAAAAACCTTGCAAAAACCTTGCAAAAAGCACGCTGTCCCGCTGTGCTGGCTTGTGCCCGGCCCCGGGGCTGGCGGCAGCGGCTCCCGTAGCCCCAGCAAGGGCGGGATGCTGCCGCGCTCGGCGCTGCACCGACGCGGAGCAAAGCAGCCGCGGGAAAACCCTTGGGGACGAGGCCGCTGCGGGACGGGGGCCGGTGCTGCCGGGATGCTCCGGGCTGGCGTTTGCAGCAGCCGCGTCGAGGGTGATTTCCGCGCCCGGCGCCGTGCAGCGAGGCTCGTTCCCGCGGCCGGCTGCTTCCCCAGGGCGGCGCTGGGTCGGGGTCTGCTAATAGGATTAGGGGCCTCGTTGCCTGCTCATCCCGGCCTAATCCCGCCGGGAGGGGAAAAGTCAGGCATGGACAAAAGGCCTCGGGCGGCCGGGACAGGAGGGCTGGCAGACGCGGTGCGGCCGCGGTGCGGGTGGTCCTGTGCGGAGGCTGGGACAGGTCCCGGCCCGGTGCGGCGGCGCGGGAGCGGGGCTGGCACGGGCGCACGCGGCGCGAGCTGATTCACCACCGCGGAGCAGCTGCTGTCCAGCAAAGTTCCTGTTTTTCAGTGAAATCCCCAACTCGGGAAAAACAAGCGAGGGCAGAGCAGGTGCCTGGCGCTGCGCGGGGAGGCTGCAGGGTCCGGCCCCGGCGTCGCTGCTGGGAGCAAGAGCTCCCGAGCAGGAATAGTCAGTAGTCACAGAGCAGCCAAGCCAAACCCTAAAACTCCCCCCCCCCCAAAAAAAAAAGCAAACCCCAAATCAGGGATTGGGATGGGGTCAAAACCTCCCGCTCCAGAGCACGAGCCAGACTCAAAAGCTGGGAGAATCAGAGCGAAACTTCCCCCGGGGAGCGATCATCCCCCCGCGCCGGCTGCCTCCCGCCTCCCCGGGGCCGTCGCTGCTGCATCCTCCCCGGCAGCAATCTTTAATTCGGAGATTTTCAATCCGAAAAGTCCAGTGGGACGGACTCCTTTGCCGCGGATCGCGGCCGCGGCCAGGCTGCACCGTGCCGCCGTGGGGCGGGCGCGCGCGCAAGAGCACCGGCCTCCGCTCGTGCGGCTCGGGAGGTTTGCCGAGCGGGCTGTTTTTCAAACCTGCACTTCAGGGAGGAGGTTTGCCAACGGAAATATGTAACCGACTGTAAATAATGGCTTTTATCTTCGGAGGTACCCGCGCAATGAATAAGCCTCCAGCCGGCGGCGGAGCAGCGCGCTGGCGAATCGGCGCAGGTGACGGCGAGGGTGTTCGGTTACCGGCTCCCCGTCGCAGCCGGAGCCCCCCGACGGCTTGTGACAGGTTCATAAGCTGAGAAATGCAGTGCCCTGCAAGGTTCAGTAAATATTAGGGCTACTCCTCCCTCTTTCTGGTGCAGGTTTAATTGCTGGGATAATTCACGAGAGCGCTAGGTGGAAAAAAAAGCATCTGGGAAAATAGGACCTGTTAAACAGAGTCCATTAATAATGAAATAATTGTTCCTCTGCATGTGATTCAGGCAGCTGCCTAATTGTTAATTACCTCGATATGAGAATAACAGGTAATTATGAGGCTACATCGGGACTAACTGACTTTTCTTCCTGCCTGGTTCCTTTTTCTCGGCGCATGCCGGAGCCGGAGCGTGTCCCAACAGGTCGCGCTGGGCTCAGCACAGCGCTGCTCCGAGCCTTCCCGCAGGGCAAGCGGGGTGCTCCCGGCCCCGCCGCGTCCCCCAGCAGCGGCGAGCCGCGGTGCTTTCGGGGCTCCGCTAACTCCGGGACGCAGACCCCAAAATACGGGGGCGAGGGCTGAGACGTCCTCGGCGGGGGAGCCACCTGCCTGCCCGCGGGGACACAGCCCCGTCACCGGCTCCTCCGCAGGGCTGCAGCCACGGAGCGGACCAGAAGCAAAAGTTTTGGGTGACCTCGGCCATCAAATTCCCAAAGACTACTTTGTTCAAGAGACATTCTTGAAATATTTTATTCCCCTTTGCCGGCTGCGAAATGTGCCTTCCTTGCAAACGCACGCACACGTGCGCACAGACACAGGCACACGCGTGCAAACCCACGTGCATGTGCTTATAGACACCAGACAAGCACCAGGCAGAGCGAGGACTCTGCCTGAAGTTCTTCTGGCCCAAGAAACGTTGCTGCGTTCCCTATTCCAGAGGTAAGAGGATGAAAAATTAAACAGGCATCGCTGGAGGTGATGATAACATCTGTGTAATTAGAGACGCTGCTGCTAGCGCTTTGCCATCGCTGCCTGAGCGCAGCTATTGCCTTTGCCTTCCTTCGAAGGGGAGAGACCAGCCGGGAGAGAGCAGAGCGACGGGGGACTCTGCAGAGATGAGCGCGGACGGAGGCGCGGGAGGTTCGACCAAAGGAGGAGGCAGCCCCGCACGCGGTCCTGTCCCCTCTCCCCCCTCCCTGCGCCCAGTGCGTTTAACCATCTCCACGTTTCCCGCACTAACGCAGCTCGTCTGCCGGCCAGGGAGAGGAAAGCGCGGGGAGAAAGCGGCTCAGGAGCCGTTTCGAGCGCAGCTGGCGCCGGCGAGGAAGGAGACGCTCGGTAGCGGCCCTCGCTGCCTTGCACGAGGCGTGCGCGCTCTTCCTGGGCCGGATCCTGTGCCAGGAGAGCTGGTGCTGTTCCCCAGGAGGAAGGGGAGCGGGTGGGCTGCAGGATGCAGAGCCGGTGTCAATCCCAGAGAAGGGATCCTGCAATTTTCCTTTCCGCAGCGCTTTATCTTATCCAGCTTTTCAGGTCTCTGCGCGAGAGAGTCATGGAAAAAGTCACATCCCAAATGAGGGCCCGGGAGGCTCCGGCTGTGCTGAGGCCCGTGGTGCTTAGACTGGAGAAGGAAAGCAAAGAGATTTCGGTTAAGAAAAAGCGGCAGGGAAAATAAAACCCTGCCGGATCAGCTTTGGGGCCAAACAGCCCGACCGGCCTCGCCGTCGCAGCCCGGCCGTGCGAGCTGCCGCCGTGCCCGCGTGCAGCCCGGCGCGCCGGGAAATCCCTGCCTGGGCAGGGAAGATCTCCACCGTTTCCCTCCCTGCCTGCGCGGGCACCAAGGGGAAAAGCTTTGCCCCCTTGGGAAAGCGGGGGCTTGTAGCGCTGCCGGCGGGCTCCCGCGGCCGGACCTGCGTGCCGCTGGCTGGGCACGGGGAAAGGATGCCGTCCCGGAGCTGGGCTCCTGCGGCACAAGCTCTGCAGGGACAGATCGGTGGCCGGGAACCGCCACCGGGCAGGGACGGGACAGCCAGCCCCGCGGGCATGAAGCTGCGGCGATGCCCCGTCCGGCTTCCCGGGGGCCGAGCCGGTGCTGGGGGGGGGGGGGGCAGGACCGGCCCAAATCCCTGCCCACAGTGACAACAGGCCTTTATTTTTCTAAGCAAACAGCCAAGATACTCAAAGAGGCTAAATATATATTTTCCATTGAGGTCCCCAAAGCTGCGATAGCCCGGAGCCTAAAAATAAATCCTTTTGGATTACGCCTGGTCCAGAATTAGACCGCCTCCGGACCAAGCCCCCGCTCAGCTCTATCCCAAATTTAGCCCTCGGAAAGGCTGGCGGCCGAGCCAGCGGGGCGAGCGGGGAGCCCCTACGCCCCGCGTCCCCCCGCCGTCCCCGCGGGCATCCCGCCAGCAGGGCTCTGCTGCGCCCCGGCGGGTTTAACACCCCCCCCCCGCCCGGGTCCCCGGCAGCCGCCCAAACCGCTCTGGCCCCGCGCGCTGCAAATACGAAGCCCTGCGGGTTTTGGGGGGCTCCCGGGCAGCTCGAAGCCCGCTGCCCCCAAACGCGAGCCTCCTCCGGCCAGACCCGGCTGGCCCCCCCCCCCCCCGCCGCCGCTGCAACGTCTCAGCGAAATAACTTCTCTGAAAGAAGAGGGAGGGGAGGGGAAAAAAAAACCCTCGAACCCTGTAAAACCAAAACTGCAGCTCTCCCGGGATGCGGCGGCTGAAATATTCCCATAACCTTTGCATAACGCATTGCTCATGTCAGACCTCGGGAGACGGGAATTAATAGCCAGCAGCGCGCCGGCGTGGCACACACGCGGGCTCCCGCCGCGCCGCCCGCGACACTTCTCCTTCGCTTTCGGCTCAAACAATTCCTGCTTGAAAACACGCGGAGAAAAAGAGCGCAGAGGAGTCGGAGGATATTTGTGCCAAACAGGAAATATTCAATAAATGTTTATGCTCTGACACGACGGTGGTTTTCGCAAGCTTCGTATATACGTGCTTTTCAAGGCGAAAGGGGCTCGTCCTGCCCCGCTGCAGCCTTTGGGTGACGGGCAGCCGAGTTTGGGCTCTTTCCGCAGCCCCGCGCCGGGGCGGCTGCGGCCCCCCGGGAAATCTGCTCCTTCCCTGGCCTCTCCCGGCCCCGCCGGCTTTTTTTTCCAGCCCTCCCTCCCCATCCCCCCAAGCCGATGCGAAAAATAGATCCATCTGGATGCCGTTTCCACCCAGGCACCAGGCCCCGGGGCCGGGAGCCAAGCGCCTGCGAGCGGCAGCCGTGGGAGCCGGGAGGATGCGGCGGCGGAGCCGCAAGAAAAGCGCCGGGTCGGCAACCCTCCGGCCTCGCCGCGGGAGCCGGCCTCGCTCCGCGAGCGGGAGCGGGGAGGCAGGGACGAATCCCGCGCGCCGCCGCCGCCGCCGGGGCCGCCGAAAACGGGCGGTTTTGCCGCTCGCTCCGTCAAGGAGCCCCGAGGCCCCATCCCTGCTGCCGAGGCTCGCGGCAGGGGAAGAGCCGGCTTCCTGCTTCCCAGACTTCCCACGCCAGCGCGCCTTATTTATGACCTGCGGAGGGGGGGGCGAATTAAACTCAAGCCGGGGGGCGGCCGGGGGACGAGCGGGGTCCCGCCGCGGGTTCCCGCCCGGCTCGGGGCGCTCGCCACCCGCGGGAACGGGGCCGGTGGCGCCCGGGGCGGCAGGAGTTAAGGCGCGCGGCCCGGCGAGCGAGGCCACCGCCGTCCTCCCAGATACCGTCGGCCAGGAAATAAACAGGAGCCGCCGTTTGTTTCGTTTCGCGAGCGAAAAATAAAAGGATTTCCTCCGGGCCCGGGGCGCTCGGGGTCCCGCGGCCCGGCGGGGTGGGAGAGAGCTGCTGGTGTCCCGCGTGCTGCTGCTGCCCATGGCGGGATGCTGCCGCTCCCCAAAACCCCCTTCGGAGCAGAGAGTAGAAAACGGGTCCCTCAGCTCTGCCGACCGCCGGTATTTGCACGGCCGCTAGCGCCGGCAGGAATAAGCGGAGGCAGCCGGGGGTTTTGCACCCCGGGGTGCCAGCGAGGGCCGCGCGTGGGCTTGGGGCGCGGGGCTCCGCCGGCGGCACGGACGTGGCTCCGAGCCGTCTCCCAGCGGCGTCTTGCTTCCTCTTCTTTATCGGCCGAATCTCACTGAAACAGTAAAACCTCACGTTTCCTACTGTTTAATGATATTTGATGACTGCAGTGTCAAAACAACCATACCGGATGAGTGGAGAGAAAATAAATACTAGTAAAATAACGCCGTGCGCGGGTGCTCCGTGCCTCGGGAGCCGGGATGGCCGCGTGGCTCCCGGCCCGGCGGCCGAGCGTGCCGCCGCCGAGCGCAGCCGGCTGGGATCGGCCCTCGGGGCGTGTGCCGGGCTGCGGGACGGCGCAGGGGCCCCAGCGAATGGCCCTGGCGGGGGTTTTCCCACGGGCTCGCGCGTGCCGGGCCGCAGTTTTCCCGCGTCTGCGGCTCAAGGGCAGGAGTGAGGGCTGCCGCGGAGGCCTCGACCGGTGTGCTCGGACCGCCTGGGAATGGGGCGGATTTTGCATTTCACGGCGTCGCCCGCCCGCCGCCTGCCCCGCTCTCAGGAGCGGCTCTGCCTTGCGGGCTCAGCCGCGGGTCCGACCCCTCGCTCGCCCCGCGACGCTCCTCCGGCCACCCCGGGGGGACCCGCGCTCCCGGGCTCGCCTGAAAGCTCCCCTTAATCCACTTGCATTCTGCTATTAGTCGCCAAGTTAAGCAGCCCGCGCGCTGCTGGCCTCCCCTTCTCTCCGAGGGCTGCAGTTTATGTCTATCTTTAGCAAGGCCATCGCCACGACTGTAAACCGCGGCGCAGATAAGAAATGGGCTCGTGCCGCCGGGCGCTCCCGGCCCCGCGGCTCCGCAGGTGGGCACCGTCTGCTGGGCGCGGAGCGAGCTCGCTTCCCGCGCTGAGCCGCGGCGTCGGCGTCGAGCTCGCCCCTTCCCGGGTTCCCACGCGCCGCGCGGATGTAGGAAGCGTGGGCTCATCACACTGCAGGGGAACAGCTATATTTAACCACTTAAATAGAAAACAATCTGTTCTCCCTGGAAGAAGGAACGCGGTGACATGGGGTTTATTGGCAGTTTTATTGGGCTAGTTCTGATGCTGATTCTGCTTTTGTGCCGGGGTTTTAAATAAGCTCCGAGCTCTCACGCTTGTAAAGAGAAGCTCCGAACCGTGACCTGGAAGTAACCCGCCGGCTCCGCTGCGCCGTGGCACCTGGGGCAGGAGCCCGGGCGGCCCCGGCTGTCAGGTAGGGCAGCCCTGGGGCCGCTCTGACTTGCGCGCCCGGGCAGGAGGGGGCCGCCCCGGTCCTGGGGCACGCGGGGGGGCCGCGGCAGCGCGGGGACCCCGTCGACTCGCTGGGAGCTGCAGCCTCCGAGCGCTTCCTGCAATCCGGCCGGCAGCAAATAAATAACCGCGCGCACAAGCGAGGGCAGCGGAGTGTCGCGGGCAGAGCAAATATAGTTCATAACTTTTTTTTTTCCCCTCGGTCTGATCCCAAGCCCTGCCTGTTTGCGCGCTTGCCTTCGCTTGGGTTTTTTTCTGCTGTGTTTTTTTTTTTTTAAGCAGCGGTTGATGGCAACCTCCCAATGGCACGTTCGGGGCTGCTGAAAGCGCCTCGTTTCGCTGCGGCCTGGGCAGTCGCTCTCATTGACGGTTCAAATCGCGAAGGCAGCCTCCGGCTTGGAAAAAAGACAGCGATACTACGACGCTCGGAGGGTTTGCAGAGCAAAACTTGCCAAAACGGGGATAAAACACCACGTTTTCTTTCTTTTTTTTTTTTTTTCTCTCCTTGGTCTTTGGCAGCCGTAAACTCACTAAAACCACCCCGGCTCAGATCAGCGTCTCGGCTGCCACGAGCGCAGCTCCCCGGGCTGAGCCCGCCGCCGGCGTGGACTCCCCCAGCCGGGACCCGGCCGGGCATCCGCATGCGGCGCCCGAAACCTCCCTCCCAGGGGCCCCCAGCCCATCACCTGGGCCTCGGGCCGCCGGCCGCGTGGCAAAAACGGGAAGTGGCGGCTGGCGAGGAGACGCTGAACGAGAAGCAGCCTAGCAGGGGAAGGGAGAAGCCGCTCCGTCCTCGCTTTAACAGGTATCGCAGATAAGAAATCACCCAGGACAAACCTTTGGGAAAGGAGGGGGAGAGGAAGCGAGGGGCATCCCCATGGGAAAACACATACATGTTGAGGCAGCGGGAACAGAAGTGCTCATTACTCATGAAAAAACAGAAGTTCTTTTCAGGCATCGGCTTCCAGTAACAAAGCCAGATTGATGGAAAAAAAAAAAAAAGTGCTTTTATTTTTCCTTCGCCCATAGAGGAGCTAAAAAAAGGATGCAAAGAATAACTCGGAGAATGCCGAGAGTCAGCTGGGGGAGCCGGGTCCCAGGAGCTCTCCGACAACGCGCCGCCCCTGGGCTTCCATCATTGTGCTCAGGAAATCAAACAAGCGTGCTATTATTTATTCGGAGCAGGCATCGGTTTCCGTGTGTTCCGCGGAGGTTCGCGCGGGCCGGGCCGGGCCGGGCCGGGCCGGGGCGGTGGTGGCAGCGGTGGC
>NW_020448196.1:4300626-4306838 GCF_003343035.1 Apteryx rowi | reverse complement strand
GCGCGCCGTCGCTGCGGGCCCCCGCCGGGGCCGGCGATGGAGCCGGGGGCCGCGCTGCCCGTCGCAGCGGCGCGGAGGCACGCTGAATACCAACGCACCGGCCCCATCGGTGCATGTGTGCGTGCGTGCGTGTGCGTGTGCACCATGGCACGGGGAGCCGAGCCGCTCGCGCTCCAGCTGGAGCCGGCCCAGCGCCGGGGCGGCGAGCCGGCCGCAGCTCGTGCCCATGCAGAGGCGGGAGGGAGCCCACGCTTGCAAAAGTGAGGTCAATCCCGGAAAAAAAAAAAGCTTTCCTGGGCTCTGGAGAGGCTTTCAAAAAAAAGTCTTGGCCACAGAGGAATTTCATGCCTGTGGGTCACGGAGCAGCGGCCCCGGAGCCTCCGGAGCTGTGGGAGCAACAGCCCCGTCGTGGTGAAAGATGCTCCTCTCCCGCTGCAGGGATCCCAGCGGAGCGAGGCTTCGGGACGTCTTTCCCAGTGCTAATTACCCCCTTCATTCCCAGGCTGAGCTGATCCCGATTTCCCTCCCGCAGCCGCTGGCTCTTGCTGTGGTTTGGCCTTTCAGCCTCCCGGTGCCGAAAGCCAAGCGGGGCCCACGGCCGCTGCCAAGCTTGTCCCGGAGCAGCCCGTGCGCAGCACCAAGCCGTCGAACGGAGCAAGGCGACGGCAGGACCAGCCCCGCGGGTGCAGCAAACTCCCGCTAAGCAGCTCAGCTCCGTGCTGCCTGGCACCGGCGGGCGGCAGCACCGGGGCGCCTCGGCCGCGGGGACCGGGACTGTCGTGAAGACCCGTCCGAAGTATAACGAATGGGCTGGTTTTGGCCAGATCCCAGCTGGAAAGCCACCCGCGCCGTGCAGCCGCCCCAGCAGCGGGAGCGTGGCCGCCGGCCTCCCCCTCCAGCCCACCGCCTGGGCGCTGCGGGAGCGTTTGGGCAGGACGGAGACGCCCGGCCGTTGCCGGGACCAGCCACGTTGGCACCTTTCCCTTCCAACCCCAGAGGAGAGGGAAGAAGCTTCGCTCCGGGGTGGCAGCAGGAGCGCGGGTGGAAGCGGGAGCACCTGCCGTGGGAATGCTCCCACCACTCCTGCGGCTCCCGGGCCGAGCCGGCATCCTGCACCCGTTTGCAAAACTTGCAGCCGGCTCTTGGCGAGGAGGGTCTAATCCCCCCGCTCAAGCTCAAGCAGGGGCTGGGAGGAAGGGGAATTAAGACGGCCTTGGAGGCCAAATCGCATTCCTTGCTCTGGGGGCTGGGAGTGGGAAGGAGAGTGGAGCCGGGGTGACGGCTCCTCTGCAAAAGCAGGGTCCGGCCCGTGCGCGCGACGCCCTAAAGCCTCTCCGCTGTTGCACCTCCTCGGCTCCAAGTTTGGAGGAGTCTGTGCGTCCAGCGGACTGAAAGCACCCGGGAGACCCTCTCTGTTGTTTATCTCCGGTGTAATTAGGTAATTAGCAAAGCAAATGGCTGCAGGTTTCATCCTGGGGCTGGGTTTGGCAGGGCGCGGGTCGGCCCCTGCTCCAGGCTGCGAGGAGCCGGCGAAGCAGCGGGTGCGCACGGGCTGCCGAGCCGCCTGCTCGCCGGCGCGGGGCCGGGTTTCCAGCCGGCACCGCTCTCCTGGGCATCCCGGCTCCTGGGGGCTCGTGGTGGCTCCTGGGGGCTCGAGACCTCTCCTCCCCGAGGGCTGCCAGGGCACTGGGGCTGTTCGCCCCCAAATGAGTGCTTATCTCAGTTGTTCGAGGTCCAAAGGAGCGCAGAGCGGAAAAACAGATGGGAAGCAAGGCAGGAGCCCTCGCAGCCCCCCGCTTCCCCTCTGCCGCCTCCTCTGAAGCACTGGGTGTTGACTGTCGCTGGAGACAAGCCCCGAGAGGGTTTGCAGAGCAGGGCCCGGCTTCGGATGGGCTCAGCATCCACGGAAGGGAGAAGCGCCTGGTTTTTCCTGCGGTCTTTGCTCCCAGCAAGCTGTCCCAACAGGCCCTCGGGGCAGGGCAGCGTCTCCGACAAGCTCGTGTGCTCCGACCTGGGGCTCGGGGGCTCCTCAGCGCGGAGCCTTGGAGACGCTTGCTCACGAGCGCTTTTGGCACTGTCGTAGCAGAGTCCGCTAAAATGCATGTCTGAAACCTTCCCAAAGCTAGAAAACAGACTTTGTGCTTCACTGCCTCGCTGCTCCGTCCTTCCTCCTTTGGCCCATGCGGCCGGGGAGAGGTGGGGAGCTGGACCTCGTGCGGTCCTGGCTCCCATCGCTCGCGGAGATGCCGGGGAGAGACGGGACCTTTCTTGCCAAACCACTTTGCCTCGGCAGTCGACACAGCCTGCTTTTTGCTGTGGGGACTGGCAAAGGGAGAGGCTGCGTAACCGAGCAGGAACTTCTCCGCACATACCGCGCGCAAATATTTGCCATAGCAGCAGGAACAAGCCAGCGGATTACCAGCGAACAAGGTGATCCTGCGCTCGCTCCAAGTTACCCGGGGAGGAAAGTCCCACTTTAACGTTGCACGGGGCTCTGGGCGGGTGAGATGCCTCCCTGGAGCAACTCCAGCGAGTCCAGCACAGCTGACACGGGGTCGACGCGTGCCTTCCCGGGGCCAGCTGCGGCGGTCGGTGGCCTCTCCAGCGGGGGCTCGGGGCAAACGGGGTGCGGGCAGGTCCCACGGTGGCTCGCGCGGCTCCGCAGCGGGCGCCTGCTGGCCCCCGTCCCTCTCCGCCGGGGCGGGCTGGGGACGCGTGGAGAAAGCATCTCGCGCACACGCGGCCGCCCCGGGCTGGCCTACGGGTGTGCGGACACCCTGAGTCACCGCCCCAGCCTGCCGGCAGCCGAGTCGTCTTCCTGACGCTTCTTCCACCTTTTTTTTTTTCTTTAGAGCCACGGATGCATAACCAAGTGCCCGGCCAGCTGGGCGAATGCAAAAGCAGCACCCGGCTGCGGTGATGCACCGAGGTCCAGGCAGCAGAAAAAAGGTCGCTTAAAGCAGTACCTGCCCCGAACGAGCCCAGCGGAGCGCCAAGCCGCAGAAGGCGCTGCGGGAATTCGGCCGCGGCTCGCGGGGGAAGAGCCGCCGCGGGAAGGAAAAGGGCGGGATTCTCCCGCGGCGCCCCTCGCTTCGCCAGGCACGAGCAAAAAGCCATGCGCACGTCGCGCAGGACGCGGGCGACGCCAGCGCGCGGTGGGGGCGCCGGGCCCGGCCTCTCGCCGAGCTTCCCTAGGCAGCCGCCCCGAGCGGAGCGGGACGCCCCGGCCGCTCCGGCAGCCCCGCGTGGGGCGGTGCGGGGCGCTGCTGGGGCGGGACACGGGAGTCACCGTCCCCGTCCCCATCCCGGTGCGAGACAGGTCCGGGAGATGCCCTGCAGCGAGGGGTGCCGGGGCCGGCGCCGCCTGCGCCGGGGAGGGAGGAAGGGCTCCGGCAGAGGCTTGCACGCCTCGGCAGGAGCCGCGCAGGGTGCAGGAGCATGCCCAAATCAAAGAGAGAATTTAATTAAGGTTTCCGACAGAGCGAGATAGTGAAATGAGCAGATCTGGGCCTTCACCTGCGGAGACGCGGCCAACTCCCTCTGTCTGCATCGGCACGCCGGGGTTCGTTTGCATTTTTAAACACAGCGTTTTTTAATTGACTCAGTGCTGGAATAACGTGAGGAGGGAAAACCGTAGAGGCCTTTTCAAGTCTGGGCCTCGGCTCTCCGGCAGAGCCCCAGGTCCTCGGGGGAGCCTGGCTTTGCCGGCGCCTCCGGGGCCTCGGGAAGCCGGGGCCGGCAGAGCGCTCGCCATCCCGGCTGCGTGGCGGGGCCGGGAAAGCCGGGCAGGTCCAGCCAGGCGGCGCCTGCGGGGATGGAGTGGGAATTGCTGCGCCTCTCGCTTTGCCTGCCCGGAGCCTGACCTCGCGTGAGCGGAGGAGCTGGGCATGTGCACGCGTTGCATCTTTGATGTATTTTGGGGGGAACTCGAGCCTCCGGAGCAGGTCGCAGCAGCCTGCCCTGCTCAGTCCTTGCAGACGCTCTGTGCCGAGCGTCTTCCCTGGGCTCTGGCAGACCGTCGGCCCTCTGCCCCCCCAAAATCCCTCAGGTCTCCCCTTCCTCCGATGCCTGCCGAGGAAAGTCCTGCAGCCGGAGCTGCGCCGGCTGCACCGAGCGCTTTGGGAGCGAGCCTGAGCCGCTCCCCCGCCGCGAGCCTTTGCAGCTGCTGCTGGCGTCCCGAGCGCGCACGTCCGCGCCGGCAGCACCGGGGCCGTGCCGCAAGCACCCCACGGGCGCCGGGCCCGCGGCGGGAGCGGGCGCGCTGGCGGAAAAGCCGTTTGAGGAAGCGGCAGCAAATAAATCAGGCAGATGGATCCCGATTCAATTCTGCCCCGGAGAAAGGGGCGCCTTTGTGCGGCAGCGCGGCGCCGGAGCCAGCCGTCCACCTGCCCCGCCGGCCCCACGCTCCCGGCTCCGGAGCCAGCGGCAGCAGCTGGCCGGGCTGCTCCGAGCCGGCGGCTGGCGAGGGCGCCCGCTCCACCGTCAATGCTCCCTTTGAGGGCGCGCGCGCGGGCACGCCGCCCTCGTGCAGCCGGCCCGGAGGCTCCCGGCGGCCTCGCGCCCGCGATTCGGGGAGGTGCCGGGGGGCAGTGGGGGGGGAAGAAAAAAAGAATCAGTTTTCTGGTCGGCGAGCAGCAGGCGCTGAGCTCTCGCGGAGGCCCTCTTTCAAGTCAAATCGAGCAGCTGATTATCCGAAACGGAGCTTTTTTGGGAGTCAGGGCTTGCTGGCAGCACCATGCGCTCCCCGGGCGTTACTATCTTTACCCGTCCCGCCAAGGGCAGGGGGACGCAGCGTCCCGCCGTCCTGCGCTCCCCGGGGCCATTTGCTCCCATTCCTGGGATGCTCCGCGTGTCACGGAGCACGGTGCCCGCGGGAGGGCTGGGGGCGGCCCGGCATTCCCGGGGGTCTTTGATCCACCCCGCGTCCCCCCGCAGTTGCTCGCCCGGATTACGGCCCCGGCTCGCCCTGCATGCACAGCTGTGCCGCGATTGCCTTCCCGGCCGCCCGGCGCAGCTGCCGCCCGCGTCCCGCCGGCGCGCGGCCCCGGCGAGGGAGGGCAAAACCGGCCCCGTGTTTCCCTGCGGCCTCTCGCTGCTCCCGTCGCTCTCGTCGCGGTTTGGTAACGGTGCCAGCGAGGTGCCCAGGGACACGTGGCAGCAGTTTAAGGATGGAGCAGCCCCAGAAGGCTTGTTTTGGCTTTCCCTGGCACACGGGGGTCCCTGAGATGGGAGGAGAAGTTGGGCCATGGTGGGGACCTGGGACCTGGTGGGGACCTGGGACATGGGGAGGACCTGGGACATGGGGAAGACCTGGGACATGAAGGCACCTGAGATGGGGGAGAGCCTGGGCCATGGTGGGGACCTGAGCCATGGTGGAGACCTGGGAATTGGTGGGGACTTGGGACATGGTGAGGACCTGGGAATTGGTGGGGACCTGGCCATGGAGGTACCTGAGATGGGGGAAAACCTGGGACACACTGGGGACCTGATTTGCAGCAGGGACCTGGGACACAGCAGAGACCTTGGACGTGGAGGGGACCCGAGATGCACCCGGGACCTGAGACCCAGCGCCGTGGCGGGGCCCCGGGACGCGGCGGGGAGCTGGGTCAGGCCCAGCCTGACGCCCAGCTCCTCCCTTCGCTCCTCTAGCCGTGACACCGCGCTGGAAGCGCAGCCGTGCTGGGAGCATTAGCTGTTTCCGGAGAGGAAAATGACATAATCCGTCACCCAGAATAATTCCCTCCTTAAAGCAAACCCTGCCGTATCTCCCGACCGACAGCGAGGCCCCGAAGCCCCTGCTGCTCCCTAATCTGCAGCTCAGGGCGTGAGAGGTGGCGGCGAGGTGGATCAGAGGTCCGGGACTTTGGCCGTTTAAGGCGACTTTATTGCAAATCGGTGCAGATTAGGAGGGGTAACAACTCCAGAGACGTCCGACTCCATAATTACGTACGTTTAGCCGAGGTGTTTGGCAACAGCATCAGAAAGCAGCTGAAGACGCCTAATTCCCGCTTACCCCCAAAATAACTCTGAACAGACATGACTTAACTGGGAAAGCGGCCCGGAGCCGTGCCGGGGGCAGCGGCAGTCGGAGGTGGTATTTCGGGGGGGGTTCAGCAGTTGAGCCCCGCGCACCCCGAGGCCGGGCTGCCTCCGTTTCCCGCGCGGGGGCCGGCTCGGAGCGGGATCCCCGGGTCCCCGCTGCCCCCCCCCCC
>NW_020448196.1:4259300-4300401 GCF_003343035.1 Apteryx rowi | reverse complement strand
AAAAAACCCAACAATAAAAGAAAAAAAAAAAAAAACCCGCTCCAGCAGACTTTTCCCAGCGCTGCCGTGTTTCCCTGCCTTGTGTTTTCCTGCCCCTGCACATCTTCCTCGCGCAGGGCTCGTCCCCGGCAGCTGCAGCGGGGCTCTCCGAGCCGTCCGGCTTATCCTGCCGTGAGCTGGCACAGCTCCGTGCGGCGGCACCGTGACGGGGACCGATTCCGCCTGCAGAAACGGAGGTTTTTCTCTCCGCCGGCAGTATTTCGGGGAGCAATCCCAGCTTCCTGCCCCCGCTGTCCCGCCGGAGCCCCTCGCCTTTCCCCACCTGGGCCAAGCGCTTGGATTACGCTAATAACTCCATGCCCTTCCCAGACACCTCGCGGAGCGCTGCGAAAGGGGAAAGGCTGACGGATTTACGCTGCGGGCTGCCCTTTCCCAGCTGCACGCTTCCCGCCGGCTTCGCGCCGTCCCGGCTGCGTCGCAGTGTGGCGGCTATTGCGTTTCCCTGCGAAACGCGGCGTATTGGGGATCTGAGAGCTTCGCTGCCAGGCGGGCGCTCCGGGACGGAGGGTCCCCTCTCGCCGCGGAGCCGGAGCGCCGCGGCAGCCCCGGCACCGTTCCCATGCCCGGCGGTCCCGGGGGAGCCGCCGAGGGGCAGATGCGGGGGCTGGACCCAAGCAAAGCCTCCTGCCGGCGGGCCGGGCGGCGGCGGCGGCGGCGGCGCGGAGGTGTCCATAATTCATGGGCTCCGCTCCGAGCTGCCGCCGATTGTTCCCAGGGCCCGGCTCCGTCCCCGGGGACGGCGGCAGCATCCGGCCCCAGCCCCCTCCTGGCCAAGCCGCGGCTGCTGCGGGGTGCCGGGACGGCCTCGGCAGGGCTGGCGCTCAGACCCTCCGAATCCGCCCGTCCTCTGCCCATTTTCCTCCCCAAAATTTAACTCAGCGGCGAAGCTTCCAGGAGACGCAGCGACGCGGGGGGGCGCAGGCATCGCTCCGCTCGGCACCGCAGGGTTTTTGAGACTCGGGAGCCAAATTCCCCTCCCCAGGTGCTTTTAAGGTGTTTGGAGGTCCCTCTCTTGGGTGGGAGCCTAAACCCCACGGGGCCGACGAGCGCTTTTGGGCAAAGACTCTCCGGCTCCCGGATCGCACGGGCTTCGCGGCGCAGAGGAGGAGCGTGGCCGAGGGCACATCTAAGGCAGGTTCAGGGGGTGTCCGGAGGCTGCTGAGCCCCGGCTGCACCCCGGCACCCCGGGCCACCCCGGTTAAGCCTCCTCGGAGGACGCAAGGGGGTTGCCTGCCACCAAAAAGAGAGCGGACCACATGCGCTCCCTGTTCTTTTGGGCTAACATCAGCCCGGGAGGAGCATCCCTGCGCACAGGGACAAGGGACAAGCCTGGCTCTGACAGGCTCGGGCTCTCCTGATCAATCACCATGCAAAGACCTGCTGCTAATCAGGCTAATTGCTGCCGGGCGGGAGGCTGGGCCCTGCGCGAGCCCTTACGAGCAGCTCGGGGCAGGACACCTGGGTGCTGGGGGTGAAGCTGCAACCGGCACTTGCCGGGGTGGCTCGGGAGCAGAGGTCTGCAGGGCTGGGGAGGCGTCCGGGCGGCAGGAGGATCTTTCCTGGGGCGAGGAGCTGTGCTGGGGGTGCCGGGGACTGCGGGGCGCTGCCGGGCTGTGCAGAGCCTGCCTGGAAAGCACCCGCTTTTCTGCTTGAGCTAAAGCACCCGGAGGCTGCGAGGAGGAATTCCCCGTGCCGGCGGGTCACGCGCTGCCTGAAGGAAGCCGGGGAGATATCGCTCCCCTCTGCTGCTACCTTCCTCCCTTGCAGTCAGAGTTTCCCATGTGCGGAGCAGCTGGCTCTGGGCGATAGGAGCAAACGGGAGGAAAAATATCCCCCTTCCGCAGCCCAGGGCTGGGCGCGTGCCCCTGCGCCGGGATGCCGTGCGCTCCCGGCCCCGCTCCCACACTGCGGGATGTGGAACCGTGTCCCACCGGGAAGTGTGGGCAGCGCTTTGCGTGGGCGCTTTCTTCCCCTGTCTGCTCCGCACGGGATTGCACGAACGAGCGTGCCCCCCCCCCCCCCCGGGCTTTCACCGCCGGCTAATTATAACCACGTTCCTCACGGCAGGCCGAGGCCACGCGGTGCTCGGGCAGCCCGGGATGCTCCTGGCTTGTTCCGGAGCGGGAAGAGGCCCCGTTCAGGAGGCATTTGCAAGGCGGGGGGGTTGCTTCCCTGGTAAGGCACCCCAGGTGCCCGTTGGCGCTTTCCAAGGACACCGGGCGAGGACCGGTCCCATGCTCCAGCCCCGGGGCCTCGTTCATTGGGAATAAACCTGAGTGTTTGAATTGCAGCACACAGCTGGAAGGGAGGGTTTCTCCTAGTCCCCGGGTTAAGGACCGGCTGGAGCATGGCACGGGATCCGGCCGCGGCAGCGAGAGGGGAAACCGAGGCACGGGGGCTGCGTGCGCAGAGGTGAAGTGGGAGCCGGGCGCTCTGCGCCAGTTGCAAGCCTGATCCGCCGCGTGGGGTGGTTCTTCTTACCGATTTTGCTTTTTGCGTGTTTGGGAAAACCCACAGGTTTTGCAAGCCGCGGGGTCTTTCGTAAGCGGAGGGAGGGGGAAGTTTTGCAAGGGCAGAAAAGCTGCTCAGGCCTTTTGTAAACACGCCTGACCTGGGGACGCGGCGCACGTGCCTCGGCGCTGCCTCCCCCTTTCTGCCGGGAAAGCAGGGCTCGAAGCGCTGCCGGAGCAGGGAGCAGGGAGGGTCGTTCCTGCCACGAGTTTGCCCGGGCTCAGCTGAGCCCTGGCACGGCAGGGGCGGGAAGGGGAAGCACAGCCTGCCCAGCAGCCAGGCTTTTCGGCTGTTGTCCTCACGGAGGGTGGGATGCGTTTCCGGCGAGGAGCAGCATCTCCTCATCCCTCCGGCTGTGCCGGACCAGGAGCTCGACCATCTGGAAGGACTCAGTTACCGAATAGGAAGGGCGGGTGTGGGTGTGCGTGATACACAGGGGCAGATAACTTCACGGCAGGGTAAGTCAACGCACCGCTGAGGAGCCTCGGGTTGTGCTCGCGGGGCTGCCTGCTCGTTCAAAGCCCAGACGTTTAGCCCAGCTACGTCTGCCTGGGTGTCTTTCCTGCCTCGCTTCTCCTGGTCGGAGCAGGGGAAATGGTGCCGGCGTTCCCATGTTCCCGCGCCTCCCGCTTCGGCCCCGTTCCAGGTGCCGCTCCGGCCCCGATAGCGGTTCCAGCTTCCATGGGACAGGACCGGCTCCCGGCGCGGCAGAGGGCTGGGGCTGCCCGCGGGATCGCTTGGCCCGGAGCCGGCTGGGCAAAACCTGGGTGCTTGGCGGCCCCGCTTTCCTTCCCGGCCGCGGGCTGCCGCGGGAAGAAGGGGATGGAGCAAATGCAAATACAGCGGGTTTAATCGTCTAGCTGGTTCCCAAGAAAAGGGGAAGCAGGAAGCCGATTTCTGCGGCGCGAGGCAGGCCGAGGGCTCGGGAGACGTGTGGGGGCAGAGCATGGGCTTGGCAGCCGAAGGCGAAGCGTTGCGCTTGGCTCCCTTTCCTCCGGCTTGCGCACAGCACGGGAGAGGGAGCAGGTCCCGATGTGGGTGAAGTCGAGGGAAAACCTCTCCCGGCTGCGATGCCCATGGGCTCCCCGTCCCGTGCAGCGACCCCGAGCCCCTGCTCGCCCCTCTCCCCAGGGAGCAGTGCCGGGAGCTGGCTCTTTGCGCGGGGGCATCGCCGCTTTGCCGGCGTCGGCACTGCAAAGTCGGCCTCCGGAGCAGGAGTTCATGGTCAGAGCCCCTTTTGCAATGCGCGGCGGGAGCTGTTAGCGCCCTGTCGTTAGAAACGAGCTCCTTGCATTGGAAAGACGCTTTTCTCTTTCTGGGAAAACTCAGCAGAGGATCATTAATCACAAGGCGGGACAGAGGTATTTGCTCCACGATGGGGCGCGGGTTCAGTGCATGGGATAATGGTGGATTTGCCATACGGCTTTCACCGAGCGCTCCAGGCCAGTGTGAGAGACCAGCCAGTCACTGCTCTGTGGATCTGCCTGCTAGGTGCGCAATGGGAAGCTGGGGTTGCTCTGAAAACCAGCGGGCATCATTTCTGTCTCTAGACTGGCTGCATATATGTTTGTGCAAGCAAATTTGACACCGGCTTTTCAAGCGCAAATCTCCTGCGAAAACAAAAGGAGCCCCGAAACGGGAGCACACGTTGCATGGAAATAAGTCGTTCTTGCAACATCTACCCAGAAGCCGTGTCGAGATCTTCCTCCCGCCGTGCCCGGTTCCTGCGGAGGTGCACCCAGCGCCTCGTTTCTTCGTGCGCTGCCGGCTATTTTTAGCCTGCACGGAGGAAGCGCGTTTGCAGCCCCGCGGGAACCACCCAGCCTCGGCGGGCGCCTTTGCGAGCATTGAGACACTACGCGAGGACATTTCTGCCACGCTGGTCTCACTGCTGTAGCCCCGTGGCACGAAAATCCGCCTCTTCCGACTGCCTGCGGCCAGGCGGATCTCATGAGCTCCAGGGCAAAGTTGGTTTTCCTCTTCCCTTCTTTCCCTTAGGGATGTCTCCAGCCCTCGCTGGGCGCTTTGCTTGCGGTTCGCCCGGGAGAGGCGTTCGCCGTTCCTCCTCTGGCTGCTCTGCGCCTGGGGGGTGCAGCAAAACGGACCCCAAACGTTTTGTTTTTCCAGTCTCCTGCTTAGCACTTTTTAGACTTTTTTTTTCCCACCGGTGCCCTGACCTGCCGCCGTTTGACCCGGCGTTTCAGAGCTCCCCGCCGTCGTGTTTCGGCTGGCGTTTGGTTCAGGCCACCGCGGGAACAGCCTCCTTCCAGCTTCCTCCTCCGATTTCCTGGCCTCTTTCCACTCGCTCCCGAGCTTCCTGTCGCCCAGTGCCCTGGCACAGGGCAGAGCGAGAGCATGGTGCAAAGCCGGGCCGGCATGGAGGAGCTGCTCCGGATGGAAAAAGCCACCGGCTGATCTCCTGCCCGAAAGCCGAACCGCATCCGGTGTTGGCGAGGAGCCGTCGAACAGTCGTGCTGCCTGTTCTTGTCTTTGCCTCTGCCCTTCCCGGGGAGCGGGAATGCTGCAGCGAGGGAGCCACGTGCTGGGCGGGATCGCAGTGGTGGGGATGGCAAGGGAGCTGCGCACCGGGCAGGATCGCAGTGGCGGGGATGGCAAGGGAGCCGCGTGCTGGCCAGGGATGCAGGCGAGGCACCGGCAGGTTGGGCCAGCAGCGGGGCTGGAGGCGCTTGGCTGCGTTTCCGTGATCGGACCTCGATGCTCCGGGTTGGCCTGTGGCCGGGAGAGTCCTGCCGGGGTTTGGTACCGGATCGCTGCCTTAAAAAAAAAAGAAAAAGCAAGGGAGGTCTGCGGAGATGAGCAGAGCACAGAAACATTGCCATCTGCTGACACGTCCGGGTGCGGAGCATCGCTCCCACCTCGGGCCCTTCGGTGCCTCTGCGAAATCAGAGGTCGCCCCGGGCAGCCTGAAGGGTCCGGGCACCGGCGCGCCGGGGCGGCAGCACCCGGGGTGCAGGCAGGGAGGGCGGCGCAATCGGAGCCTCCGATGCAATCGCCGCACAGGACTTGGGAAAAGGTGCGCATGGCTGCAAGAAAAGGTTTTGGTTTTCCTCGTCCTGGCTCCCCCTGCACCTTCCTGCCGCAGGCCGGCGAGCTGCCTGCCTGGGACTGGATTCCCTTCAAGTTCCCTGGGAATCCGGCCCTGGCCGTACCCGGAGCAAGGATGCCTCCAGCTTCCCAAGCGGTGGGACTCTGCCTGGGGGGGGGAACGGCTCCCCCAGGAAGCCCCCGGATAGCCTGGCCGCGGGGCCGTGCCCGCAGAGCAAGCTGCCACCAGCCTCGCCGGGGCGGACGCGGCCCTGCAGGCGGCTGGTGGGGGGGGGGGGTCACACTGCATCCATCATCCTAGAGACGAGTTCATCAGGTCTCAGCCCCCAGCTCGGCCTCCCTCGGTGCCTCCCGGACGGAGGATGCTGCTCTCTCCGGGTGCAGCCACTTTCCTGGGGCCACTGCACCCACCTCCTCTTTCCCACAGCCCTGGGGGGGGGGGTCCCGGGTGTCGTGGGCAGCTCCTCCTCGCCTGCTTTCGGGATGGACCCCGGAGCAGCGTGCAGGCAGAGCTGGGCCCGGCCTCTCCTCCTGCAAAGCAGCGCCTTTTCCCCATCCCGGCATGGCCGGCAACGTGGCAGCAAAAGGCGGTGTTTGACTCCTGTGTCAACATTTGGAAGAAAAGGGGGGGAAAAAAATCATCATTTCTGTCAAACCCTGGGAACGTGGATGCCCCGGGAACAAACGGAAGCTGTGTTTCTTCGCTGAAAAGCCGTTTGAAATCTGGTCGCCTGCCAAAAACTGATAAAAATGATTGCTGTTCCTGCACCGGAGAGGAGTGCTGCTGGAAACGGCCCCCCGCCACCCTGCCCCCAAATCTCGGCTTCAGGAAAACGCCGCTTTTTGTCAGCAGCCGGCCTGGCAGCTGCTCGGCCGGTCCCCGGGGCCGCAGGGGCGGCTTCCCCCCGCCGCTACCGTGCGGCTCCGGCCCCCCGGGACTGGTGGCGGCGGCATCCCGCCGGAGAGCTGGATGCACCCACGCTGCCGTGCCCCATTGCCTTGGCGCCTCCGGGTGACTGACAGCTGTCAATCACTGCCCGCCGGGGCTGAGCGTGCCCTGGAGCTTCTCCAGCGAGTTTCCCACACGGAGTGCGCCTATTGATTGGCTTTTTTTCAGGGTCTCTGGGAAGAGTGCTCCGGGGCCGGGTTGGTGGCCGGGCACCCAGCCGGGACAGTAGGTGCCTTGGGAGAGCGGACAGCCCCCTCCAGCACCTCTTTCCAAAGGGTGCGGGGAAGGGACAGCGGCTGTGTCACCGGCGCTACGGGCCCAACTTGTCAGGGCTCGTCCTCGGTTTATTTACAAAGGGTGGCAGCTTTCCAGTGAGCTGTTTTCCTCGGCTGTACTACTAAACTCGGAGGTTTTGTTCCGAGGCGTTGCCCAAGCCCAGGCTGCGGCTGCAGGGAGCCGTCCCTCCGCCACGGCGTGCCGAGCGGCGGGCGTCCCTGTTGCTGCAAAGGGGCTGCAAGGGGCTGCAAGGGGCTGCAAGGGGCAGCAAGAGTTGCAAGGGCTGCAAGGCCAGGTGCTGCCAGCATCGCTCGCGCCCCTCTCCCGGGGGACGTGGACAGCCCGTTGCACTCGAGCATTTGCAGAGCAGCTCT
Source organism: Apteryx rowi (assembly GCF_003343035.1). Taxonomy (NCBI): domain Eukaryota; kingdom Metazoa; phylum Chordata; class Aves; order Apterygiformes; family Apterygidae; genus Apteryx; species Apteryx rowi. The sequence goes on along the minus strand of NW_020448196.1, from coordinate 4,293,165 downwards.
CTGAGACACCGGGGTTCACAGGCTGCACTCAAACCAGGGCTTGCACTGCAGCCACGCAGATTTTTGAGGGCAGCGTGGGGGCTTGGTCTGCCCTGCCCTGGGTCTCACCTCCCCTTTGGGCAGTTTCCATCTATCTGAGCTCTCCCGGCTGCTCCATCAGCGTGGCGGAGACAACCCGCATCCCTGCAAGTGCTGCCCTGGGGAGGGCGAGGGAGGGAAGGACTGCGGTGGGACGAGCGGCCGGGGGGAGCTCCCGTCCGCCGAGGTGTGCAGCCCGAGGCGATCGCAGCCCCGCGCCTCGGGAAGGCCAGCGGATGCTCCGCTGCCAGCCCCTCTCGCGGCTGTGCAGCGCGTCTCTCCCTGCAAAGGGCACGCTGAACTCCCGCCTGCCGCGGGGACGTGCCTGGGCATAACCCGCTTCCCTGCGCCGCCGCTGCGGAGGCCGAGAAATCCCACGGTGCGGAGCCTCCTGCTCCGCGGGGAGCTGGCAGGTGGAGCGCCCGGGGGTGCAATTCCCAATCAAAACCACACGTGTCCCAGCTCCGATAAGGAGGCGAGAGCAAGCCTCTGGGACCCGAGCGGAAACGCACCTTCGCTGGGAGCGCTGGAGGCGAAAAGCGTGTGTTTTGCTTCCAAGATGTGCGGCTGCTGCTTTTGCACACTCAGACATAAATAACAACAGGAAACACATGCAGCCTCTCAATTAATTGACGGAGCAGCCGGTTTCCCGGGTGGATTTACCCCCCCCTCGCCTAGAGCACGAGGGCGGTGCGGAGGAAAGGCCAGCGGCACCCGGTCCCGGGCGGCTGTCCTGCAGGGACACGGGCTTCCGAGCCGGTTCTGCCCTTTTAGTTCGGATCCTGCTGTCTGGCTCAGTCCCCCCCCCTACATTTAGGGAAACTTCTCTTCGTGCCACCGCAGCTCTGCTTGCCCTGGAGAAGGCGCGTACCCCAGTGTGAAATCACACTCGCCCCTTCCAGCCGGCTGCTCCTGCTCCGTGTCCCGGTGGAAGCACTGGAAGGATGCTCTGGGATGTCTTGGCTGTGGATCAAGCCGATGTCCTTCAGGGGCACGTTCCCGTGAGCACCCCTGCCTGCCCGCATTTTGGGTGGTGAGGAGCACCGGCTGCCCAGGCGGGCGGGGAAACAGGGAGCAGGAGGGCAGCCGGTACCGGAGGGCCTGGGATGTGAGGAAACGCGCTCTCGTTGGGAAGCGCCGACACACGGTCGCCGGCAGGACCCCGTAATGGGGAGGGAGGAAAGCACCAGGAGAGGCTCCCGGAGCAGCCCAGAGCGTGGAGGGAGGGCGCCGGGCTCCTTCGCCCTTTGTTCTAATGATAATGGAGCCGAATTCCTGCGGACAAACCGCGAGGGCGCCGGCACTGAATAGCAGCCGGGGCCTTCGCGGAGAGCTGCTCTCGCTCTTTGTGGTTGCCCTCTCCCGCGGGAGCACGGAGGGGCCCGGTGCTCCTGCCCGGCCTGACCCCGGCACCCGGCAGCGTCTCCGGGCCCGCGGCGGCTCATCGGCTGCAGCGGGGAGCCGGCTTATGCCCGGACATGCCCCGGCACCGGCTGGGAGAGCCGGGCTGCGCTCCCTGCGCTTGCTCCTATCTCAGTGGTGTGAGCTGAGTGCGGGCGAAAGGAGCCGAATGTGACGTCCTGGTGCATCTGGGGAAGGGTCCGGTGCTCCCCTGCCGGCAGGGAGATGCCTCCCCTGGGATTCGGTCTTTCACCCGGTGCTAAGCTGCAGTCATGGCAGGTAGCGGGGATGCTCCGCCGCTGTCTGATCCCCGCAGCGTCGCTGCCTGGGCACGAGTAGAGCAGGGCCATTTTTTTGCTGGGTTAAGAAGCATCAAGCATGAGGTTGTCTCTGCTGCGTCGTGTATCAGAGCCCTCGCCCGGAGCTGGCGCCCAGCGCTGGTTGCACCACGGGCAGGAGAGGCGACTGCTCCCCGGTGCCTGCACGAGCCCAGCCCTCCATCTACCCCAGCCCGGGGCTGGAGGGGACACCACGTGGACCCACCTCCTTGGACACCTCATGGGTTCCCCGGCCAGGGAGATGGACAAAAACTGCCAGGGGGACTCGTGCTTTGCTCAGTTTGCTTTCAAACTCATCAGTTTTGAGGCCCCATCTCAAGCAGACTGTTTGCTCAACCAGGGGTGCTGCAGTTGAGCGTGAAATGGGCTGGCGCCACCGGGCTGTGCCTGGAGCTCGCACGGCCTCCGTGGGCATTTGCACCAAGCCAGGAGCGCACGAGAAAGAAGTCCCAACGCAGCCTGGCCTGTCCTTGAGCACCCATGGGTGGCACTGTGCCGAACACGTGCTTGCAAGCCTGAACCTAAAAACTTGCCGCGTGGGGGGATGGAGGAACCCAAAAAAAACCCAACTTCACCGTAAAAATATCAATCACCTCTAAACATCCGTGCGATGCTGATCCTTCCCTCCTTGCCTGGTATTTTCTCACGCTCCGGAGTTGGCAGCAGGCGCTGGGAAGCAGTGTTGGAACTTGTCCTGCCGTCCCATCCAGGCCGTTTATCTCCCCCATCGAGCCCTCGAGCTGGAAGAGCTGCAAGTAGGGGCAAGGCGCGCTCCTGCTTGCCGCTTTCCATTGCGTCACTTGAGCACAGGCTGAGCGATCGCCCGAGGGCCAGATCCCACACACACCACCTTGCCTGGTCCTGCACGGCGCAGGAACGTCCTGGCAGCCCGGTGCAACTGCACTGATTATCGGGACGCAAGGGCTCTACCTGTGACCCTGAGCCCTGTTGGGAGCCCGTCCTGGCCCTCCCTTGCCCAGAGCCTGCGAGGAACCAAGGTGTGATGGCTCTGGGCTGTCCCAAAAGCCACCGTGTCCAGGTGCTGCCCAGCCAGGGTGTCTCCTGGATGTGACCCTTGCCGTCTGGGGGATGGGGGAACCACCTGGGAGCCAACTTTGGAGCAGAGCAATGCCCCAGGCCCGTCCAGTTGCTCCAGTCGGGGCGGTGGGACAGGAGGGGGCGGTTGCAGCTGCCCTCGCTGCGGCGTGACGGGGCACCTGCCCTCCGTGTGGCCGGCACAGCCCTGAACGTGGCGTGCTCGGTGTGGGATCCTGCCCAGAGCAAGCCTAGTTAATTAAAGCAATTAACAAGCAGGCTGCTCCCTTGCCCCTCCCTCGCCTGCTCCCCTATGAACGGATGGGTTTGAAAACCTGCTCTGCACCCTCCTCCTGCCGCGGCGGCTCCCGGCCTCCCGCTTCAGACCGGAGCCCCCTCTGAGCCCCAGCCCTGGCGAGCGCCGGCCTGCAGAGCCCAAGCTGGGGCCCTTCGCCTCCTCGCGGCTCGTGCTCTCTGCTTGCACCAGGGCTTGGCCGGCTGCATGGCATTGCATGGCACTGCACGGCACAGCATGGCATTGCATGGCACTGCATGGCATAGCACGGCATTGCATTGCATGGCAGTGCATGGCATTGCATGGCACGGCATTGCATGGCATTGCATGGCATTACATGGCACGGCATTGCACGGAACGGCATGGCATTGCATGGCATGGCATTGCATGGAATGGCACGGCATTGCACGGCATGGCACGGCAGTGCCACCAGGACCAGCAGCCCCGTCTCCCTCACCCTTCCCACCTCTCGCCGAGCCCTAGGGCAGGGAGATGTCCCAGCCCTCGGCCCCAGCAAAGCCTGCGGCGCTGTCCCAGGGCCTCGTGCAGTGCCGCTTGCCCAAGGGCGGCTGCGGGGCAGGGAGGCCGCCCGCTCTGCCGCGTGGCCGTGGGGCCGGGCCTGGAAGGAGCCCCCTTCTGCCGGGAACCTGGCCCTGGGCGCTGGCCAAGAACGCGCTCTTATCAGCAGAGGAAGCGAGAGCTCAGCAAAACCTTATCTGGCGCTGCAGCGGCTGCCAACGGCGCTGCGCAGCCGCGGGCACCATGCAGGGCGGCCGCGGGTGCCCCGGCAGGGCAGGGGGCTGCCACCGAGCACGGCGGGTGCAGGGCTCCAGCAGAGCTCGAGGGAGCCGGGGTGAGTCAGAGCCGGGGCCTCGGCCGGGACGCACGGCATGGCACGGCACGGCACGGCACGGCACGGCACGGCACGGCACAGCGGCCTCTGCAAGCCAACCACCCCCGGAGCAGCAGAGCCGAAGCAGGAAACCAGCCTGGTTTCCTACGCGCTTCTGACTCAGAGCGTTTCTCCCGTGTGGGTGCTCTGCTGTCTAATAAGACGGCTGAGCTCCTGCTGCAGCCTCTTTCTCCGAGGTGACGCTGGCGGTGACACCAGCCGAGTCTCTCTGGCCTCTATTCCACTGCCCACGCGCCTGAAACTCGCTGCCAGCAAACAGTTTGGAGACGGTTACTGCCCCGGCGGTGGCGGTGGCGGGAGTTAGATGGAGTCGCCGCGGCCGCGCTGGGCACGTGGTGGTGGGGACTCGAGGGCTGCAGGAGCCGCTCGGACGTGGGAGCCTGGCTCCGAGCGGGGCCGTGCTGGGAAGCCGGGAGAGCAAAATGCCTCTCGCCTGGGTTGTGCAAAACCCCACTGCTGAATAAAGTTTCTCTTTGCAAAGGCAAGCTTTAAAATACATTCTTTTGGGACCAATCGAGCCATTTTTTGTTCGATTTTGAGTTAATTTAAAAAACAAGCAAGCCCCACGCTTAAGGAGTGTTTCGAAGTGAAAAGCCCTTGCTGAGCCAAAAGCGGCAGATGCTTGGTGTGGAAAGCGTTAAAAGCCAACAGTCAAAATATTTGTCTTTGGCCAGCTAAGTACTTCCTTTTTTTAACAGAAAAAAAATAGTTTTGTTCAAAAAGCTATGACCAGGATCCTCTTGTTCCCCTGGGCCACGATCTCCCCGCAGGCGAGCTCCTAGGGCGGGCTTCGCCACCCTGGAAGACGACCGAGCCTTTCCGAAAAACCGGCCCATGACGAAAAATAGCAAAGCTGCAAATGTTTGTTTACTCCATGAATTTCCCGTGCGGGTCATTTCCTGGCGGGCCGGGCTGGGAGTCCGCGCGCACCACGCTAAGCCAGCGCACGGCAGCGGCCAAGGAGCGCCGCTCGCCTCCTCGCCTTGCATGGCGGCACCTGGCATTTCACAGGCAGGAAGGAAAAAAAAAAAAAAGGAAAAAACCAGAAAGGGCCATTTTGATGGCAAGGAATCCAGCATCCCTCTGCTCCCTGACCTTCATTGTGCGGGACGCAGGGAGCGCTGCTGCTGAAAAAACGCGATAAGGGCTGTCAGCAGCGCCCGGCGTGCGGCGGCACTGGCTCCGCTCCGGCCGGGCGGCGGGAGCGAGGCATGCGGCGAGCCTGCCCGTGCTCAGCGCCTCGGGGCTTCGCAGCAGAGTGCCGGAGCAAGCAGGATTACTCCAAGGAGACGGGCTTGGAGGGGAAACGCTCACCAGCTGGTGCCGACCGCCTGGCTGCCACATCCCAGAAGCGGACGCGGCGCCCCGGGAAAACAGGCTGGCTGGAGGAGGTGCGCGTGGGAGTCACGGCATTATAGCGAGCGGGATGGAGAGCTGGGGGAAAACAGCGATGCACCGGGGAGCAAAGTCGTTTGCTGCAGCGGCTCTTCCCTTGCCCAGACTGGGGGGGCCCGGGCAGGACAGGGTGAGGAATGACCCCCCGGGAGGCCCCAGGAGGCAGCGCGGCCGTTGTCCCCCCGAGGGCTGGGGCTCCGCCGACGGCGCAATTAAGGCTGAGGATTAACCGAGTGTGCTAATTTGACATCTGGCGATCTGATCAGGCTGAAGAAACTGTTTACATTCACCTTCCACTATGTTTGGTTAGCGATAGGAGCCCGACAGAAGGCGATGCTGCGGGTGTCCTGTTCTCAGCCGTTTTATGGGGGTTTCCTATGAGAAAGGCAGAGATAGTGCCCAGCCCTGGCAGCCGCCCATCCTCCCTAATTTATTTTTTCTGTTTAGCTTTTACCGCATCTCAAATAACAGGAGTGATTTAGAAGTCTTTGCAATAAAACAATTCAAACAGAAGTCAGGCTACGGCACTTTATAACGGGGGAGAGGGCTGCGTTATTTGCTTAATCGAATGTCTTTGTTTGTCGAGTACTTGTGGGTGAATTGCTTGCAAATAACAGGTGAGTTTATTCACGTTTCGGAGCCCTGAGCCCGGGGATTAGTGCTGGGATGGGAGACAGGAGGCTGGAGGGTGCTCGGGGCTGCTGGTGACCTCCGGCAGGTCCCGGCTGCCCGGTCCTAGCAGGCTCGCGGGACCCGGACCGCGGGGTCGTGGTCCCTGCGGGGAGCTGACTGCAGAGGGCTGCAGGGCTGGGATGCTGCTTTGGCGGAGCCCGCTGCCTTGAGCAGCTGCGTATTAATCACGCGCAGTTTATCCTTTCATAAATTACAGATAAGGTTTAACTACTTTATGGAGTCACTGTGTAAAATGAAGTCCATTAATGAGAGATGAATGAAGGTTGCCTTGGCTTTGGAAAACCTGGCTTTAGAGCTTGGCTCGCCACATAAATCTGGGCAGGCCACTCGCTCCCGGGTCGCTCCTGACGTCCTGTCGTGTCCGCAGGAGCTGCGTGCCTCCCTCTGGGCCTTCTTCCCCATTTTGCCATGCAGATAAAGGCACTTCCTCATTTTGGGGTGCAGGAAGGAGAAATTGCTGCCAGGTGCTCGGCAGATGCAACGGGGAGGGTAGGTGGATTCAGGCTCGGAGGCATCAAGGTTCATAGAACCGGGAAGGACACGGAGACCTGTGTGACCACAGCTCGTCTCAGCGTCGTTTTTAGCCCATCCTGCTGCTAGCGATGCCCCAGCATTGAGGGCACGGACATCTCCCTGGCGTGTCCAGCCTGGTGGAGACTGCAGCTGCCCCGTGCGTGTGACCCAGGGTGGTGGCACCAGGCAGGGGGACACAGCCCCAGCCAGCTGGCCAGGAGGAGCAATGTGCGGGAGGCAAGCACACGCCTCTGCGGTCACCCACCTCCCGCACCACGGGGTGCAGAGCGCAGAAGTCCCGTGCTATCTTGGCTTGGTTTTCCCCACGTCTGTCATGTTCAGATGCAACATGTTCCCCAGGCTTTGCTGCTAGCAAGACCTGCTGACCACCGTCTAGACCCTGCTCTCTGCAGGGCTGGCCCAGAAACCCCCGTGTCGGCAGCCTCAGTGAAGAGAGGCAACTAAAACCGAGACCAGGCTCCCAGGGATGCACCAGGAGGCTGAAACGGGGACTGAGGCCGAAGCGATGAGGAATATGCAGAAGGGCAGCAGTCCCGTCTCCACCTCCTGCCCTGCTCGCCCAGCCTCTGCCCCGACCCGGCTTGGTGAGGCTCGTGTTTGCCCGGGTGCCGCGGCGGTGCCTGGCGCGGGGCTGGAGCGTGCCAGAGAGCGCGGCCTGCCCGACTCGCGCTCGGCGCAGGTGTTGAACCGGGATCAGAAGGGAGGCTGAGCTGGCACGGCGTGACTCAGGGGCAAGTCACGCAGCGCCCACTTTATGCTGCCGGATCTCTGGATTTGCTGCTTTGCCTAAGTTCGCGCTTGCACATTGCGCTGGGGGTGATACGAAGCCGGCACGGAGCCATGGGTGATTCCTAGCCATGATCCGGAGTGTGGGAAAGGCGCAATCACTGCAAACAATCAGAGCGAAGCCGGCAGCAGCATGCAGCGAGCCAGCGAGGAATTTGGAGGCGCATTCCAGCGAGGATGACAGAGGAGGGGCTGGGAGCCGGGACGGGAGGGCAGAAGACATGCTCCGATCTGTTTTGGTTTTTCCCCCTCGCTGCAGAGCCCTCACGCTCCACTTGGCTTTCGAGTAAAGGCGCTCGCTGCTGCAGGTGGGTGGCGTGGTCGGTAGCGGGGCCGCGGCAAGCCCCGGCTCTCCTCGCTCCGCAGGGCGTGCGGTTACCCTGCGGCAAGAGGCGACCTGCCAGCCCAGGCCTGGGGCGCCTCTGCCTCCCCGCTCCGAACCTCGCCGCGCTCCCAGGCCTCCCCGGGCAGCTACTGGCATCTGGTGCACAGGGGACCACCGCTGGTACCCTGCCTCCACCGACCACGTTGGCCACCAGCGGCCCCGACTGCTGGCCGTGGCCAATACCCACCACGCCAGGAGCGAGGCCCACGGCTTTGCACTGGGAGGGAGTCAGTTCTGGTCATGGGGATGTGTCCGTGTGTCTCCCATGTCCACCGCAGATGAAAGCCCGGTGCTGCTGGCAGGAGAACCGGCGTGCGGAAGCTGTGCTGGCTGCTAGCTCGGGGTCACTGCGGGCTGGGGGGAGCATGTCCCTCGCAGGGGACCTTGCAGCTCCCTTGCTTCTCTCTGAGCGGCTCCTCCCCAGCTCTTCCTGACCCACTTTCTACATTGCATGATTAAAGCAAAGCGAAAGGGAGCAGGGGGAGGGGATGCCAGCAGGTCTGGTCGTGCCGGCGGCACGTCGTGCAGTGGCCATGGCATGGGGCAGAGCGTCGGCATGGGCAGGGCAAGGTGCTCGTCAGGAGGGCCGCAGTGCCGGGCATAGTTCCTGTTCTGGAGCCCCCACCACTACTTCTCCAGGGCTGCTGCTGCTGCTGTGCTTGTCAATGTGGAGACACAGAGAAGAGGGGACCTGGGCTCTGGGAGCTGGGTGCTTTGCTCTTGCCCACTGCCCTATGGGGGACACGTGCAAGGCTGATGGTGCCCATGTCCATCACCTCCCTTGGGAGGGACGGTGCGGGGCACAGAGCCAGCGTGTGCAGCATGCCCAAGAGGACTTGAATTTGGAGGGCGCAAGAGAGGGTCTGGGAGCTCTCAGCCCCTCCAGCCCTCAACTCACAAATTCGCAACAAGCTCCACATCGTCGGCACGAGTCTTCCTCCCGGCCCACCAACACCCTCCTCCCTCACGTGGGTCCCGGTGGGCAGAGGTGCCTCCAGAGACACCGGTGAGGGATAATTGCCAGCGTGTGCGGGGTGCCCTGCGCCGTATTCCGCTCATTGCTTCAGGCAGCGCAGCCAGCCGGGAGCTAACGGCATTCAATTGTTCACTGACGCTTTTCTTTGAAGCCCTCATTCATCCTCCAAGGTCTGTATTGATTGGGGACTCCAGGAAAGCATCTGCCCTTCTCTGCCTTCATCAATGACTTTCCCACATTAATCCACCTCTTCCCTTGATAACCACTCTAATTACTCTCAGCTAAGTTGACTCTGGCAGGTCACTGGAGGCTGGGAAGAGCAACCTGCTGCATGGCCTGGTTGTGCCTTAAAGCTGCAGATCCCTGCCCACTGCTGGGCCCCCAGTCCTTGACGGGACTGGCCATACTGGGAGCAGGAGTGCTGCAGGCACCGGCCTGCCCAAAGAGATATTTGTGCTAATGGGTACAGGCTGCAAAGCAGGAGGAAGGTCCTTTCGGGGAGGGCTGCTCTGTTTTCACACGGCTTTGGCAGAGCCACAGACCCTCGCCACTGCACCGTCCTTGTGCTAACGGCTGTGTAGCACCAGGTCCCTGGTTTCGGGGCAGGTCCCACGATCCTCACCCACATCAGCTAAGAACTGCAATGAACAAAATGTCCTGATGTCGGTGGAGAATTTCAGGATGCGGGGGGCTGCGGCAGGTCCCTTTGACCGTGAAGAAGCACAGGAGTTCGACAGGGGCAAGGCTGTTACAAACATGCTGGAGACGTGTGCAGCTGAGAACGGCGCTTGCTTTCCATTTTCAAGGCTTACATGCCTCCCAGGGAATTACTGGTGTTTTTGCAGGGACTGGGACCCCTGACCCCAGGGGGATACGCATTCAAACGCCTTGCCTACAGCCACCCAGACTCGGGAGGGGGGCTCAACTATAGGAAGGGCTTTCCTCTGCTGTGCTGCAGGGTGCCTTAGACCACCATGGGAGGTTCACACCCTTCAGTCTGGGGTGGTCCAGGCATGAAATGAGGAATTTTCCACTTCACCTGGATTTCCTTGGAGGGGGGAGAAGGGGAGGTGTGCAGTTCTGTGACCTCCTGTCCGCTGATCAGCCATGGTCATGCACAGCTGCACAGCAGCTCATGGGCAGGGATGCAGGATGGAGCTGCTCGGGTTGAAAGCTGGATGTGTTTCTGAGCAGCTTGAGGCCAAGAAGCATGTGTCAACTGACCTGCTGGAGGCCCTCCGTGCTCACACACGGCTCCCGGGAGTGGGAGATCTGTCTCAGTGCCGTTGCTGCGTTGGAGTCTGCAGCTCCCCGAGGCTTAGAGAAGACACGGGCGCTACAGAGGCAGATGCATGGGGGCTGGAGGAGAAGATCCGGGTTAAACCATGCAGAGCCTGCTCTCGTCGAGAGTTAATGTAGGAGGGCATGTCTTGACCTGTGAACCCGGAGCAGCAGAGGTCAGAAACGTGCCCAAGTGACCTGTTTAAAAGAGTGTGAAAGCCTGAGGACAGGAATTAGCTCAACAGCTGCTGAAATGGGGAAAACTGTGACAAACAAAACTTAGGAGACCTTGAGGGTGAGACAGATTTAGCCCTGATTCATCTGGGTTCAGTTCGGCAGCTGTGGGACAAGCCTATACCACTCGCAGGAGTTACGTCACGTATCTGCTGCCTTTTTGAGGCAGATCGACTTCATTTTGCACAACATTTTGCTTGTTTAAGATGTAGTGAACTACAAAACACGGCAGTCTGGCAAGGGGAGGGAGGTGTTTTCTCCTTCCATGTGAGTCTGCTCCTGACAGCAGCTATTTGCTCTCTGCCTTAGGGCTCTTGCAGAAAAAAAATCCTTGTGTCTTCCAGCTCAAAGCCCGTCTTCCTCTCTCTGAATGAATTTTGCTCGCAACTTTAATACACGCCATGGGCAACTCGAGCGCCTGTCGGATGAGCGTGGCCCGTCCTGGTGACCGGGGTTGGACAACCCTGTTGCTTCGGTACTCAAACGGGAGACACTTTCCTGTGCTCTCCCTTACCCACAGAGCAAAAGCAGCCTCGCAGGCGGCAATAAACCCTGCTGAGAGGGTAGAAAAGAGGAAAAGCAAAGCCTGCGGGAGGGATTGCGGAGGGGCGCACGCGCAAGGAGCGGGCAGGAGCCACCCTGGAGGTAAAACGGTTGCTGAGCTCTTGACCGCCAGGGATGTCCCAGCACAGCGAAGCTGCAGCGAGCAGGAAAGGGAAAATTAACTTAAATAAGTGAGACCTATCGCATCGTTATTTACTCGCGCGCGATTGCGACACGGGCTCCCCGCCGCCCGCCCCCGCGTGCCATCTGCTCTCCCGGCGGTCCCGATAACGCAGCCGTGCCGCTGCCCCGGCCCCTCCGGGGAGGACGGGCCTCCCCTCCCCGGCCTTTTCCTTCTCTCCAGCGTGGGTTTTCGGTGGTTTTTTTTTTTTTTTTTAAACCGCCGCCGCCGCCGCCTCCTGGGGACGGGAACGGCCCTCACACGAGGCCCCGGCGCCGACGCGGCCTGGCCCCGGCGGCCATTTCTGAGGCGGCGCCGCCATCTAGCGCCGCGCCGCCCGTCGCGGGTGTCCCGGACTCCCCCGAAAACCGCCCCCGAGGGAGACCCTGCTCCCCCAGACACCAGCTCTGCTCTGCGGGTCGGGGCCGTGAGGATAGCTTTGACCCCCCCCGGCCCCAGCACGGTGTTTCTGCCGCTGCTGCTGAGCAAAGGCAGGAGAGGGGCAGTGGGCCAGCAGGTCTACCCCCTTCCTCCCCAAAAAAGGCATTTGCAGGATAATGGGGTTTTATGGAGGAAAATCTCCTTGGGAGAGTGGCTAGACATTCCCAGCCTCCTGCCGGGGCTGCAGCCACGCATGAGGAGGATGCATCGAGCTCAGATTTGCAGCTTATGCGCAAACACGATGTCTCGGGATCCGCTGGCGCGCGGAGCAAATGAACAGCAGCACGCGGCTGAGCCGGCGAGAGCGATAAACTCCTCTGCAGCTGTGGCTCGAGGCTGGGAGCCGGCATGTGGGGCAGGCTTTCACCCCCCAGCGCCCAAAGCAAATCAATCGCCCACCAGCGTGGCTCTGCTGGCCGCTGCTGGGCTGCTCCAGCCCGGTGCCCGCGCTTGCAGGCTCGGCGGGAGAAATGAGGGGGAAACGGGTGTTTCAGCTCCCTGGCTGAACTGAAAACCACAGGGACAGAGCCAGGCAGGCTCCGACCCGAAAAGAGATTCTCTGGGATGTCTCCTTTTTTACGGTTCATTCTGCAAACGTGCTCGACCTGAAATGAAAACCCTCCTTCCTTTCTTCAGGTCATTTAATATCCTTTAAAGCCTTTTTTTTTTTTCCTTTTTACACCAAGACCAAGTTTTCAGGGAAAATGTCCCTTCCAAAAAAGTGCATTTCATTCTGAAAATGATGCAACGCAACAATTGGCAGCTCCAAAATGAAACTTTTTTATTGGAAAGCCTTGGTGTGAAGCGTTTCAGTGTTTTTATTGCATCCAAACTCCTTCCCCTTTTTATGTGAAAACCACTGCCTCAATTCGACCCGCATAAACGGATAGTTTCAGTCATTTTCAAACTCTCAGAAAGGGTTCTTATTTGTAAAATCAAGGAAACTTCAGCTCTTAAGCCATCCATCTCTGGCTAGCGTGGCTCTCCCACTCCATCTTGCTGTCGCCTGGAGATGTTGCTCCCTTCTTGCTTTATGTGTTTTCTTCTCCAAGGTTTCCGGAAACGTGATTAGGATAGGAGTGTTTCTGAGGCTTAAAACAAAGCCAAGAGAAGTCCCTGAAGCTCAAGCTCTCTCCTTGTTGCCTTTTGCAGCCCGGACATGGTGGCGTTTGCTCTGGCGTGTCATTGCCAGTGTGGTGACCTGGCTGTGCAGCGGTGGCAGGAGGCCACGGCAGCCTGTGAAGGGCAGCTCCCAGCTCGCTCACACCAGGATTTTCCCTCTGGGAAGTCCCGGTTTCCCCTTGGCGGGTTCCAGCGAGAGCTTTTCCTGCAGACAGATCTAACAAGTTCACGAGCAGCCACAGCGGGGTGTGCTTCGCCTTCCTAAGAGCGCTCGGAGCGGCGCTGGGGCCGGCAGACGCGTGCAGGCACAGGCAGACAGCTCCCCCTGCGCGGGGACCGCACATGCGGCTCTCCCCTTCCCGACTGTTGCTCTTGGTTCCTCCTTCGTGGAGTCGCATCAGGGCCTATATTTAGTCCCAGACACTGCAAACCCTTTTGCACAACTCCCAAGGAGCGACTTGCAGGATCAGGGCTGCAGCTGTAATTCTCCAGGCTGGGAACACCCCTTCCAACGTTAATGACGAGTAATGGGGGCAGTTCCTGGAGCAGAAGATAATTGTTCCTACCGCGCTAGGGGCTTCGTTAAAGGTCTGCCTCTAGTTTAGCTGGCTCAGCCAATGCGTGATCGAAGGAAAACCTGCTGTGGCCGCAGCAGGAGGGCAGAAGAAGGCAGGGGGAGGCAGTGGCCTTCCAAACATAGATGATTTGAGTGGTAGCCACTGCCTCCCTGCCCCATGGCTTTTGGGGCACCGGGCCCACTGCCCAGCCTCTTGTTTCCCAGGTTGCCTTCTGGAAAGTGCATTTTCCCACATCACTCATTCACACCAGGGACAGAAGAAAAGGGAGATAAGGGGTTGCATGCAACGGCTCGCTTTCCCCTCCACATCAAAGCCCCAGCGTTTATCTCTGGGGGCCTGGCTGGGTACGCAGGGCCGCTGGCCGGCTCCTTTTAGACAGGCTGGGTGGGGAAAGGGCCGGATTCTGGTCTCACTTGCCCTGGGGCGACTTGGCCAAAGTCAGTGCTTTAACCCCTGGGCAGCACTGCCTGCAGCCCTCTGCTCTGCTCCCCAATTCCCTTTGCAGAGACCGAGTCTCTCCAGGCGGATGGCCAGGGACCACTGCTGGGGTGAACCATTGCCTTGCAGTGATTAGCCGGGGCGAGAGGGGACCCCCCCACACTGCTCCCTGCCTCCACCGACCTCGCTCCGGCAGCCTTGGAGAGAAAACCAGCAAGTAAATTAAACCCCTTTCCCGTCCTAATGAAACTGCTGATGGAAATGCCTCCTGGGGGCCGTAAAGCCAAGCGCACCATGAGCGATTGCTTCTCCTAAGCTGTTCTCTAGCATTGCGCCTAAGAGCCTGGGCCTCCTCGCCGGCTCCAAGAGCCCCCCCAGGACGCCTGCCAGAGTGGGGCATCAGCACGTTTAGGAGGAGGATGAAATGCAGTAGGGGGTTAAAAGTCAACCTCTTTCCCAGTCGCAGCCCCGGCGGGGCAGAGGGAGCTTTCCAAGGTTATCAGCTGGGGTCAGCCGCTGGGAGCGAGGCGCTGAGCGGCTGGGAGGAACTGGGGCGCCGGGGTGGCAGTGCCAGCCGGGCGCGGGGGCTCAGGGTGGCTCAGCGGGAGCTGCCCTCCGCCCCGGCTGCAGCACGCAAAGGGGCACGGGGAGACACCGGCTTGGCCTGAGGATGCGGTTGCTGGCACCGGACATCCCTGTGCTCTGCTCCCCTGAGAGCCGCCCGGGGAAGCACACACGGTCATGGATGTAGAAGTGCCGAGCGGGGAGCCCAAAAGCCTGGCTGGAGGCAAAAGGACAGCAAAAAAAATGCAGGGCTGTTTGTGCCGTCCGTGTCGCTAGTGAGCAGCCAGCATCTCCGGTGGGGGGCAGCCCCGCTGTGCATGGCGCTGCACAAACGTGACCGAGTCCTTTGCATCCTGCCCGAGTTTCTGCACCAAAGCCAATGAGCCCCAATCCGGGGAGGTGCTGGGGAGCCCTCCTGGCTCTGTGTGCGCGAGACACGGCCCAGACTCTGCAGTTGCCCTGTTTTGTTGTTCTTAATGTGACAAGCTGAATTAATTAAGTGTGTTTGGAGAAGGCTCCAGCTTTCCTCCCCTTTCAAGGGCTTTCACTTCAAAGGAAGGCAAACAACACGAGCATCTCCCTGTCTGAAGTGCTTCGGAGTAATATGTCAAGGCAGCCCGTCTCTGCCGATCCCAGGACCGGGACGCTTCCTGCCCTCCTGTTCCAGAGGGGAACAGCCGCTCTGGAGCCGTGTGCTCTTCTTTGGTGTGCAGGGCTGGTTGGGGCCCCGCTCTGTCAGCCCTGTCCTGGTCCAGAGTGGGTTGGGAAAGCCTCTCCTGGCTGCTTTGCAAGCTAGTTGCTTCTCCATGTGCTGGAGACAGAAGTGATGGGATGCACCGCATGCATGTGTGGCCTGCCGGCTGGCGAAGCAGGTTTGCCGGTCCGACGGGGTTGGAGGAGGGATGTGCAGGGACCGCGGGGCAGCAGAGGGGGCTGCAAGGCTGGAGCTGGGCTGGGGACACTGAGTCCCCCCCCAGGCACCAAACGCACCCCAAAAAGGCAGGCGTAGGAAATGCCCCAGCCTGCAGAGGAAGCAGCAAGAGCAACCTGGAGCGCAGCAGCAGCAGCAGAAAGCCCAGGCACAGCTCTGCTCCTGGAAAGCCGATCTCTCTTGATCCGAGGCCAGCAGACGGGGCTGGTCTCCAGCCCGCAGCTCCCGAGGTCAAACGGCTCTTTTGTGCTCTGCGGACGTGAGCGTGCGATTGGGACGGGCAAAGCTGAGCCGTGCCCGGCCGCGGCTGGCGTGGGCCGGGCTGCCCTTCGCCCCCGGCTCCCCGCGCCGCTGAGCGCCGCACGCACCCATCGCCTGCCTGACCCCGCTGTCCCTCCGGCTCGGCCCCGGCGCCTCCAGCGAGCCGCAGCCCCGGGCCAGCACGCAGCTTCTGACTCACTTTCTCCTACGAGCTTGACCGCTGGCTATGACATGCAAATCTGGAAACTTCGGGAGAACAAAACGGGTTTTTTGAAGTCCCTGTGCCCCGGGGGGCTGCGGAGAAGTTTCGCACTCCCGCTGGGTTTGTCCTCGCAATGTTTTGGAGCGTTGGTAGCAAAATAAGGCTGTTATAGGCCTCCCTTTGCATCTGTTTCCTCTGCCTATATATCTTTCAGAGCCTGCTTGCCCCAGTTTGCCGATTTTGTTATGATGGCCTTCAAAGCCCGTCCGGAGAGGACTGCAGCTGCGAGAGGAATAGTAACCCTCTTTGGCCAAAAGCAGAGGGGTCTCAGGGCTGGTGGGGAAGTGCTATTCTTTATATCCAAATAGCAGCTGGGAGCACCGTGCAAGCAGGCCAGGGAGCCTGCCGTCTGCCTGAGCAAAGGGAGATAGCGGCACCCCGGCACGGCAGAGCCGTCCGGCCTGGCAGGGCCTTGTGCTCTCTTGCTGTGACCGTAGCACGAGCTCTGGGAGCAGAGGGAAACCAAGATCCCGAGGCTACAGCCTAAACCCAGCTCTTCTTTCTGCACAGCTCCTTCCAGCTTCCTTCGCGTCAGTGGTTTTCACTGATTTGCAGCTTGCATGGGTCAATACCGTTTTTCCCTGGGTGTTTTGTGTGCAAACAGCAAGGATAATGATGGGCTAATTGTCTCCTCGCTTGACGGGGGAAATACAAGAGAGAACAAAACTAAGTACCTGGGCGAGGAGGGTGTTCCCTCTGCACAGCTGCAGACAGACGTTGCACCGATGCTTTGGCTCAAGGATCGCGGCTTAGCGAGCAGCCGGCAGCAAGTGCAGGGGCTGGAAACGGTGGGATGCTCCTGTCCCTCCCGTCCCCAGAGCATCACCCCCGGAGCTGGTGCCAGGGCCGGATGCCTCTTGCACATCGTGGCTGACCCCAGAGCCGGCAAGGGCCGGGAGGGCATGGAAGGGTGCGCTCAGCCCGCCGGGGTGCTGCCAGCTCCGCCGGAGCCTTTGCAGAGATAGAGGCGCGCGCGTGTCGAGGGGCGGGCGCAGGCCCTCCGTCGGCGTGTGCGGCGCGCCGCGGGTGTTTTGTAGGAGAGCTGATATTCAAGGTACAGAAGAG
The DNA here is from genome assembly GCF_003343035.1 of Apteryx rowi. Lineage (NCBI taxonomy): Eukaryota > Metazoa > Chordata > Aves > Apterygiformes > Apterygidae > Apteryx > Apteryx rowi. The sequence goes on along the minus strand of NW_020448196.1, from coordinate 4,276,435 downwards.
TAAAAAGCAAAAGTAGGAAGAGGAAGTGAAAAGCTCTCCCCCTCCCTTCCCCAGGGAGGCTGCTCCTTATCTATCCCCGCTCCAGCTTCCTTCGGGGATAAACCAGGAACGGGCGGCTTCGGTTTCCTTCACTTTGCAATTGATACGGCGGGTCCAGGCTGCCCGCAGCACTCCCAGCCACGGCGGGACGGGCAGGAGCCTCGAAGGCTTCCACGCAGGGCTTCCCTCGACGCCGCTCCCGTGGCCCCGTTCCGTGGCGCCACCCCGCTCCTGCCTCTCTGTGCAAGCCGGAGCGATGCCCAGGGACTTCCCCGCGCTCGGCACCTCTGCCCGGAGCGATGTGAGGAACGGCTGCGCACTGGGGTTGCGACGCCGGCACGGGAACACGCTGGGAAATTAGCAGGGCCTCTTCAGCTGAGGAAAAGTGGAGGCAGCGGGGGTCCAATTACAGTGTGTTTAGTGTTTCTGAGTTCACTGGGGCCCAGCCGTCTCATAACTGGGTCATGTAAGCAGGCTGAAGCTGCAATGTCAGGCTGGCTCAAGGATTAAGTGTGTTGTAACCGGAGCCGGGAGCCCGGCTCTCGGCAAGGTGGAGGCTGTTATCTCGCTCTGATTGCAAAGCGGGAGCAGGGGTGAGCTCTGCCGACCTGGCTTTGCAAAGCACTCAGGGACGCGCGGCCGCAGCAGGGCTGGCCAGCGTGCTCGTGCTGCAGGGAGCCCTCGCGTCGACTTTGCAGGAGCTGAGCCATTTTGCGGAGCTGCTGCCGGAAGGTTTGGTGCTGCTGAGTGGTCTGGCTGAGCGCTGTCGGCTAGAGGGAAACCTGTGCTTGCAAAGCCCTGAAAGACTTGTTTGTCACAGTCCCACTCAGCAAAAATGCTCAAAAAGCATTTGGTCTGTTCAGTGCAGCATGAAAGCAGTTTCCAAACCCTGAAAGCGGCTGCAAAGCGGCAGCGGCAGCTCCCTGCCAGAGCTGCTGGTGCCATTGCTGGTGACCAGCGCGGGAGCTGGAGCCCTTGCAGGTCTCCCTCCCGGGAGCAGGGCTCGTGCGTCTTGGTCTCTCGCTTGTGTTTGGTGTAATAACGCGTATGGAGGTGATCTGGTGTTCTCACGTCAGCTGGGGCTGAACTGGGCTTGAATTTTTTGCGAGGGGATTTCTGACTTTTGACACTCCCGGAACAGAAGGAAAACTAAACAAAAGCAGCACTGAGATTTCTTGTAAACCCAAATCTGAGAAGAGAGTGAAAATACTGTTGTGTTGGGTTGATCAAAATTTACTTTATGCTTCGAAATCTTGAGAAGTTACAGTAGCTTCACTTCCTAACAGAGAAGGGCTGCGGTTCCTCCCTGAAGAAGGTGGACAAGAGTGATCCGGCCTGGCAGGGACAGTTTCCTTGCACACTTTGTGCCTGTGAAAATCCGCACGTCCCCAAGCCCTGGTGTGGCTCTGGGATGCCAGACCTGTGCCTGCCACCAGGGCACAGGCTTGGGGAGTGCCGCTTGCCTTGGCCGTCCCGGGAATCCCGCTGGCCTCTGCTTGACGTTTGGGGAAACTGAGTCGGGGGGAGCGTGCCGTGACGGGCGCCTGAGGCCGGCTGGGGCGAGAGCCCCTCTGCGTGCGGAGCGAGAGCCCCAAGCGCGGCCGGGGGCATTCGGCGCCAGGGCCCAAAACGCACCCTGCTCCTCCAGCTCAAATGCAATCGTGTCTGAGGCAGGAGAGGGGCCAAATTCACCCTGTTTCTTGCTGCTTCCCAGGCTGGCCGGGCTCAGGGCTGCGCTTTCCTGGCACGTCCATCCGCAGCACGTGCCAGCTGGTCTCCCAGTGCACGGCCGGTGCAGCGCCCTCCTGCCGAGGTCACAGCTCCGAGTCACCCCCTGCGGACTTGTCCAGCTGTCCCGCGGCCGTTCGGGTGCCCCCCGGCCCCGGCAGCCCCACGTGCCCCGGGCAGGTCGCGCCCGAGGTGCTGCACCGCAGTGCCCAGCCCCGCTGCTGGTACGCGGCATCCGCGGCCGGGGCTGGAAATGCGGCCGCCACTGCCCTGCCGGCCGGAAAACCCTGCCTGCGCCCTCTGCTCCGCGCCGATAATCCGCTGAGCTGCCGCACGGCTCTTTTATCCGCCGTCATCGTGTTCCCGGGGAAGCAATGCTGCTCCCGCTGCTTAGGGCTGGAGCAGAGTCCTGGAGGGACTCGGCTCCCCTGGAAAGCTCCGGCTGCCCCTGAGTACAGGCAGCAGCTAGAAAGAGGGGATGGAGCTTGCGGCAGCTGGTGGAGGGAAGATTTCTGCCCACCTCCCGGACGTGTCACGCTCATCTGCTCGCGCTCACCCGGCCTGGGGCGAGCCGTGCCCAGGGTGCCGGCTTAGCGACCTCGGCAAACCTTGCTTGGCCCTCGAGATCCCCCTCCCGGGCTCCCTGTGCCCCGAAGCCTCCATGAAAGGGCCGTTTTCCCAGGAATGCGTGCCCGCCTCGTGCAGCACCTCCCCTCCGCCTGCCGGTACCTCCTGACGGAGCAGAGGGTGATGCCGTCCGGGAGGAGGTGGCGGAGCACGTGCCGGTGCCGGCGCCGCGCTCAGCCCGGGCTCCCGGCTGCCACCCGCCCACCTCCCCGGCAGGCTGCTCCCAGCCCCGCTCGCGCCGGCTCCCGTTTCCTCCCCGGGGCGGCCGCGGCAGGAGGGATTAGTGATTTATGAACGGAGCCGAGCGACTGCGCCGCTGGGGCGTGCCAGGCGGAAATGTCTGCTCGGAGAGATTGGATAACCCTCTGGCCCGTTTCCCTGCGCAGCCTTCAAACGGCCGCGGCTCCCGGAGGCACCGTATCCTTTCCCCCCGCTGCCGGCTCCCTCCCTCCCTCCCTCCCTCCGGCCGCCCCCGAAGGCAGAGGTTACTGCCCCCCTCGCCGAGCCCGGAGGGGCAAAACCTGCGGCGGGAGCAGCTCGGAGAAAGGACAGGTCCGCGGGCTGCTTTTGGAAGGCCTGCACCCACGGGTGCGGGGGCTCCACCGTCTCCGTCTGCACCCGGGTTGTTTTGGGTCTTCCGGGCTCCGCTCCTGGGATGTGGGGAAGAGCTTTGCTCTCGGCTTGCGTTGCGTGGCAGCTAGTTGAAGCTCACGGGTAGGCTTTCCAAAGGAGAGTGGCCAAACACAGGGCTTTTGATGGAATTTCTTAGGGGATTAATTGCATTTAGTGTGTCCCGTACAGTGTTTTCCTGCTCTGGGCTCATAAAAATTTGCACAACCCTCCAGAGGCCGGACAAAACCGAACTGTGCAGGCTGTTTCTGCAGCTGCCAAGGCTGCTGGGAGCCCTGAGCTTTGCTTCGCACCCCCAAACCTCAAAACCCAGGCTCCGGGCAAGGGACTCGGCACGAGGCTAAAGGCTTCCTGACGCCCTGATCCGGGTGGACGCCCCGGGCCCGCGAAGGGGAGGCAGCGCTGTGCTCTGCCATGCTAGACTCTCATCAGCGGCACCAGTTGCACGACTAATTCCTGGTATTTGGTTCCTCCAGGATCCACTATCAGTTTATTATAATAATTGGCGATAGTAGATATTACCGTTCCAGTTGTTTTAGGAAAAAAGCTGTTTTTAACTACAGGGAATGTTAAAAGTAAACATGCGGAGAAAAACTCGTTCCACCAAGCAATCGCTCTTGGGCACAACTCTCGCCTGGGAAAACTGCAGCCGGGAGCAAATATTTACGGCTGAAGTGTAAACGCCGGGGAGGAAGGCAGGCTTCGCGGCGGAGACGCCGGGCCGCGGCCGCGCGCTCGGGGCTGTGCCCGTGGGGGTCCCTTTGCACGGCACTCCGGCCTCTGCGCTCCGGTAAACACTTTGAACGGTCGGAAAAAAGGTTTTGCTCCGACCGACATCCATCACCTGGGGTTTCCGGGAGCAGAGTGACGGCAGCCGGATGCGCCCATGCGCAGGGGCACCCACGCGGCCGGCGCATCCCACGGTCCCTGCGCATTCCTGCCCGGCTCTGCCGGCCCGGCCCGCTTCCAGGAAATGAGCTGGGAGAGGAAGCGGGTGCTAATGATGAATCCCTCGGTGCAAAATGGGTTTCGTGGCACGGCCAGCCGCTCCGCGCCGCGCCGGGGCCGTGCAGCGGGCAGCAGGCACCGTGCTCCGGGCGCGCAGGCTGCAAGCGGCGGGCGCCGGGGCCGCTCGGCGCTTTCGCGGGCGGCCGGTGGAAGCGACATTCCTTCGGAGATGGGACATTTCTGTTCAGGAAGGCCTGAAAAAAGCCAGGGACAAAAGGGGGAAGTGATGGCGGCTGCGCCCGGAGTTATCTCGCCGGCGCACCCGCGGGGGGCTGCGGCGTGACAGCGCTGTGCAGCTTCGCTCCCGCGCGGCAGGAAACACTCATCTCCGCCGCGCTCTTCCTGCCCTGCCGGACCCCGGCTGCGGTTCGGCGGGGAGGGCGCGCAGCCCGGCCGCCCCTCCCCGCTGCGGCGGGCACCGTGCAATGCCCAACACGGGGGCGGCCGGCTGCCGGGCTGCTCGCGGCCTCGCGCGGGAACCGAGTGCCCGAATTTCCCAGGCTAAAGCATCCGAGCGCCGGGGCGGGCGGCTGCCGGTCTCACGCTCCCGGCGGCCCCTCAGCCGGGGTGGCGATGGGGAACAGATGCCTTTTCCCCCAGCCTGCTCGCCCGGGTGGCTGGCGCGGGTGGGAAAGGGCAGGGCACGGTGCCCGCGGCCCCGCAGAGCCCTCCAAACACGGCCCTGCGGCCGCAGCCAGAGCCGGCGCCGCGGGAGCGCCGTTCCCGGGGCCGAGCGGCGCTCCAGGAGCGTGCCCGGGGACGCTTGGGGACGGCTGCGCGGGGGGAGGACCCCCCCCCAGCACAGCGCGCCGCGCAGGGTGCGGGACCGTGGTGTCGTCTCCCTCGAAATGGGAAGTGAAAGAGCGGCAGCAGAAGGATGTTTGGCTTAACCCTGTCTGCTTTTGAGCATCCTGTGCCGAAACGGCGCTTTGCAGCCTCGTCCAAAGCCCGCTCCGCTCGCGGTGCCAGCGCACGCACCTGCGACTTCCATAGGAACAAAGGAATCTGTTTGCTCCCTCTTTGGGGGTGGAAGAATCACAAAAATATTTGCAGTTGGAAAGCCTGTTTTTTCTGCCTTTGAAAAAAAGTGTTTTCTTTTCGCTAATTATACTTAGCACTTCTCAGGCGAAAATCGGCCCCAAAGGTGCGAGCTGGGATCGGCTGCCAGCTCTCCCGCCGCCTCCACAGGGCAGGCGCTGTGCCGACGGGGTGGGACCGCGGGGCCGGGACGGGGGGGTCCCTCCTGCCCCTGCGCCCCGAGCCGGCGCCCAGACCCCAGACCTGCCCTGGAGACCTGAGCGCAGGAGCTTATCTACCGTGGCAGGACACGGTTTATCACGACAGCAGTTTTGCACTCGGGCTGTCCTGGTAGTGACTCGCCTTGCTGCGTATTTACGTTGCATTTCGATATCTTCCAAAAGTCTTTTCCGTAGCTCTTTTGGCAGCCCAAGTCCCTGCCAGCGCTGCCGCTAGACTGACGTCCCCCCGTGGCCTGTGTGTGATTTCAGGCCCGTGAACTGATTATTTTTACAACCCTTTTGGTATTCTTTGCTTTGCAAACAGCAGTTTTTTCCCGGTACCATTTGCAGTGGCTCCTCCAAGGTGTGGGAGCGCTGGGAAGGTGTGGGGAGAGCTTCCACCCCGGGGGAGCTGGGATGCAGACCCCTGGAGTGCTTTTGCTGGAGAATTGGGTTCCTTTTCCAGGCTTTTCAACTTCAGTCACCTGAAAATAGAGGTTTCCAGAGTGACTTACAACTCGGAAAGGCAGGCACCATGTTTTCAGTGCCATTAGGGATTTTGGAGGCGGGCCACCTCTCGGATCCGAAACGGAGACTGCTGCGCGGATGCGGGCTGCGGCGCAGGGAGCGCGCCAACGCTGCCGCGCCGAGGCCAACGCCGGCGTGACGGGGACCGCGCTCCGCTTCCTGCTCCTGTGGCCCGGACGGGGCCACCCCGCTCTCGGACCGGGCGTCCGCTCCGGGTGACGACCGTGTCGGCAGCAGCCCGAAGCCGCTGGCTGGTTGCAAACGAGTGAACCTGAGACGATCTCTGGGCTGAGCGGTTTTACTCTAATAACAGATTTTCTAGGGCCAAGTTCCTAAAGTCCTGCAAAAACAGGGCTTTGTCATGGAAATGCTGAGACGACATTAATGGCAGTGTCCCGAACGCAACTCTAATTAAAGAGAGGAAGGAGAACTGAAGCAGGATGTCCTGTTTGGCTGCCCAGGATGGAAAGCTTGTCACAAATAAAGTGCATTCTCGTACTTTGTCTCCATCCCTCCGCACAAGGCTTTCCCAGATTCTGCAGACATTCATTTTCTTATCTCTCCTAAATTCTTGTTGCTTTTCTTTTCTTTTGAAAATAGCTCCTCGCAAGAATGTTGTTTCTCTGCTGTATTCCCCACCGAGCTCTCCAACGCACCCATCAAACAAATGTCATCTCCTCGAGCACAAAGTGAATGTGCTTTTTATTCCTCGAACAAAATCGCTTGGACACAATAGTTGGTTGGCTCCGTGCAAAGAAACTTTCCTATTAACGTCTCAGAATAAGCTCTGGCAAGCGAGCAGGGACAGGCAAATCAAAGCGGGGAGCAAGATGGTAAATGTTTCCTTTTGAAAGCAGGCTTTCCACTGAATTAGCCCAGAATACGTTACTACCAATCTCAGAACTGCTTGCTGTGATAGCAGAAAAATAAATCAAAATCAAAAGACAGCAAAAAAAAAAAAAAAAAAGGAGGGGAAAATTGAGAAGAAGTAATAGACAGGTAATTTAGCTCACTCTGTGGCACAGGAGTCCTCATCCAACTGATTTTTGTGTTCAAATATAATCTTCTAAATTTTGGTGGCTTTGTACCTGGGACTAGTAGCGGTAAAGCCTGGATTTCGGGGTGACATCTGCGCTCAAAGCACTGTCCCAGGGCAGTGGTCTCCTGCAAGTCCTGGACCCAAATCTGACGTGTTTGGGGGAAACAAGGTGCAGCACGCAGCCCGAAGCGTGCAGCCGCGGAGCAGGAGGTGCTGGGCGCGTGGTGACGCCCCGCTCCAGGGACCCGATTTCTCCGCCACCAGCGGCCTGATGCAGATGTTACCGGCCTCGCTGCGACGTGAGCCGCGGTGCCTTTGTGGAGCGGCTCGCTGGCTCGGGGCATGGACGCTGCCTGGGCTCGTGGCGGCCGCTCCGCGTCCAGCGCTTCTGCTAGACACGTGGTCCCCTCGCCGGGGGCCGCTTCAACGACACTTGCACCCCAGGTTGGGTTAGAAAATCTGGTATCTCCTGGCTAGGGACGAGCTTCCACTGGCGTCTGCTGGCCCAGGCAAGGACTGGAAAGGGCTTCAGCTGGTCTTCAGCGCCGTGGACGACCACGCAGCCCATGGGCAACGTGTGCGGTGACTCTCCTAAGCCCACCCTTCCTCTGAGGGGAATGAAATACCTCCCGGTGTCCAGCCTGATGCATTCAACTCATCCAACACCAACTCCCTACTCTTCAAATAACCCACTGCTGCCTTTTACGCTACCAACCGATGGTTTCTCTGTTTTATCAGCTTGACCATTGCACGACAGCTTGACCATTGCACAACACTTGCTCCTGGCCGAGGGGATGAGCCCCGCTGGAGAAAGTCACTCGGGCACGCGCGGGAGCTGGGCAGGGTGTTCGCCTTTGCCTGGACATGCCGTGGCCGTGCTGTCTCGCCGCTGCCAGACTTTGGGGCTCCCTCTTGCCCCTCCGCAGCTCTCCCTCTCCGCCAGCCCCTGCTCTGCGGGTGCATTCCTGCAGCTATTTGCACATTCCCCGCGTTGCTGGCAGCGCTCCCGCGGGCAGACACCGGCCTTGCTGCGAGCTGCTGTCGCAGCGACTAGGGGAGAGTTTAGGTTTCTTCGTTCTTGCAGGTTAATGAATTACCTTTATGCACCAAGGTGCTGGCTGGGAGCTCAAGGGGAACAGAAATAGGAATAGGATAGGAAGAGGCAAATCCCTACCGAGGGACTGCACAGCAATTTTTGTCTGCTCCATACACCCACTCACGCACCGTTCTTCTACCAACGTCCCAGGCTTAACGTGGTGACGGACTCAATGTGGTTCCCTTGCTGTCAACAAGACTTCTAAACCTGAGTCTCACTCAGGCTTCAGCTGGGTGGGCTTGGTTTGAAAATTTGGGCAGTAAAAGGCCAAAATGCCTCTTGGAGCTGCCGGCTAGTTAATGGTTGGGGCGAGGGAGCAGACGGGCTGGAGCGTGCTGGAGGGTGACACCGCTTCCCGCAGGCACTGTGTCACCTCTGCCCAGCGCCAGCCTTGCAGCCGTATGACCTTCGCGGAGATGATGCTCGACCTGCTCAGAGGGGACAGGGTTTTTCACTCTGGCTCTTTATCAGTCCCGGTTTTGTCCCTCCGAGCGCTGGCCGGAGCATCCCTGCAGCTGCATGCACCGAATCCGGACGACTTGGGAGAAGAAAAGTGGAAGCCTGCCAAGATATATTTGGAGAATGGCAGCTTTAGTATCAAGAGGTGATTTCATCCGAGCTCAGCTGTTAGGTGTCCGTGACGCGCTGTCAGAGGGGCTCCGCTCCTGGGCTCCCCTGCGCAGCGATAAGCCGCAGGGGCCAGGGGAGCTAGGCCGGCTCCGCTGAAACCAGTGAGGCCGCCCACCTGGATAAACCAGGATGGAGCAACAAGAGAGCACAAAATAATCTGCTTAACCATTTGGCCAAATTCATCCTTCCTGCCCTGACCGCAGAGGAGCTCCCCCCGGGAGAAATTTGGCCCATTTTGTCTAATTAGTTTCTCTCCTCCTGACGCTTGCTGACATTTGCTGCTGACATTGCCCAGCCGCGGCTTCACCTTCTGAACAAATATTTTCCTTGGTGGGAGAAAACCTGCTCCGAGGAGCTTGCGGGAGCGTGTGGGAACGCTGACCGGGGCCGCGTCCCCGGCGCTCTCCCGGGGCCCCTGCTTGTTCCCGCGACCAGCTCTGGGGCTGAAGTGCTTAGTGCCCATGGGGGTAAGATGCTTAAAAACCTTTCGAAGTCTCAGCTCCTGTATTCTCCATCTCTGGAGCTGCCTTGGGGATCTGGCTTGCGTGAGGGGAGAAATAAATACAAAGAAATGGTTTGGGCTTGGTAGGACTGTCTTCCTGCTCTGAGGATATTCAGGCCCCCTGAAATGGCGACTCGGGCCACGGCTGGGACTCACGGGGAGATCACACAGATCATCTTTTGGCACTTAGTCAAGCCCCTGAGGCCTCGCGTCAGATCCTCTTCCCAGGAAAACCTGGAGAGGGTTTTGTCGTTGACTGAAAAGGGACAAAAAGTGGTAGTGAGAGTGTGAGTCCTTGGCCACATAACAGCTCGAGCTGATGCCCTCCCTATAAATAGGAGGAAGGCAAGGGGAGCTACGAAATCTCATCTGACCTGCTGGACTGGCAAAATGTTGGGGAGGGACAGAGAGAAGTAATGGTAAATATGGTAAATGGTAAATATTTTGCAAAAAAAAAAAAAAAAAAAAAGCCCAGGGACTGTCCCTCCTGAGCAGGAACTGTTGACAGATTTTGGTGACGCCCTTCACCTAGGATAACTAAAGGGACCTGAGCAATGTAGCGTTTGCAGTAAGGCCCCACCATTTGAATGACGGTGCTGGCGGCCGCTGCAATCTTTTGTCAGGAAAAGGCCTTTATGACTATATTTGTGCAGGCAGCTCTAAATGCTTAGACCTTTATTCTTCCAAGCTTTTAAACTAAAGGTCATTTTCTCTTCCCTTCCAGAAAAAAAAAAAAAAAAAAGAAAGAAAAAAAAAGGTGAATTCCTCTTGACGCAGATCCCCTTCCCCTCTGGATGGGAGTTTAATTGTTCTTGCAAGCAAACTCGAAATCTGCCCCTTGCATTCACTTCCTGTTTCCTGCCAGAAAGGAAACAGAGATTTCTGACTCTGTGAACTAGTCCTTTATTTAAGGATACAAGAAAATAGCTAAATGCTAATTCAGTGTAGTGCTATGCACTTTACCATGCTGCACTGCAAAACAAAAGAAAGAGAAACACATACCCACCCTTCCCAGCTGAATTGTAAACTGCACAGTGATTTGAGTATAATGGGTATTTATGAAAGTTATACTAAAACATTCACTGAAGTCCAATGCAAACCCAAACCATTCAGTCAGGAAGTTTCTAGCTACCAAAAATAATCGCCAGGCCCTGGCTAATATTTTTAATGATCATGCGTTCTCGGGAATTTCCTCTTCCCTCCGTGGAGATAAGTGATTAAACAAAATAATGGCAGTGGCCATTTTGATACACTGCAACGTGTCAGAGAGGACTCATATCAACAGTTCTTTTTTTGTATCTTTTTCCTAAGTCTTGACTTCTGCATTCACTGTTTGACTTAGGCTGAATTCCACTTCTCTATTATGTTTCTGAAATCCAGTGAAGTCAGCAGAAAAGCCATGAAAAGTTTCCTTGGTAGGACTTTTCAGCCAAGGTATAAGATCCACTAATGGGGAGACATTTATCTATTACACGCTTTATTAATTTTATAAAAAAGACATCAAGCTCTATTCAGCTGTGTGTTATTTGGTTTAATATCCATAAGCACTAGCTAATTTCTTTAGGACGCCATTAGTTTAACGTCCCTTCCATTCTTCTGGACTTCTCCATGGAGACCTCTTCTGGATTGCGTCCCACGCAAATGAGACCAGAACCGGCCCTTTGAGTGTATTTTTCAATACACCGAGTATTTTTCACAATGAAAACTTTTAATCATTTGCAAGTGCTCTGCATCTGGGCAGGTTTTAAATTTCAATTATTCTTGTCTGTTTACTGAGCAGTAAAACTTGTTGGGAAAGGGAGTGTCAGCTGAAAGCACGGAGGAGGAGGGCTCTGTAGCTCTCAGGACTTTGGTGATGGATGGAGCAGCCCAGAAGCTGCCTCCCCAGGACTTAACACCATTTTGTGCCATGCAAACAGCTTTGTTTTGGTGAGAGGGAAACATTTTCCCTTTCAGTGGCTTCACCCAGAAGCCAATGTTGTGTTGTGCTGCCCAAGTCTCCTGCTTTTGCCACATGGAGAAGCATGCCTATGTAGCACCGAATTGCCGGCACTCAGCCGCCTGCTCCGAGAGCTTTAGGCCCTTGTGGTGCGCAGCTCTTTTGTCAGCCTCTGCAAAGGGATGGCTTTTATTCTTTATCCTCTTTTTTTTGATGATATGCCTTTTTCTCCCAGACAGTCCTCATGATGTTGCATGAGGCTTTCATAGAAATTGTCACTGAAGATCTTCCAAAACCTGTGTAATTGGGTCCTTTGTAGGGAACAGCAGAGCACAATCAAAGCGAAGAGCCAAACTCCCAGATGATGATAAGTCACCCTGGAGAAATCCAGCTCATGCTTTTCAAATACACATATATGTGAGAGGCATTAAAGTAAGCAGCTTGTTGCAATAAGATACGGTTCTCACTGACTCATTAAAACAATTGTTAAGTTTGATTAGTTCTGAAAAAGTTCATGTATCACCAATGCAACTCATTAAGCTTTGAAACAGGGAAGGGACATTTTCTTGCTACATCCTCAAAAGGAAGGCAGATCGAGGGTGGTCTGTACTCTTTTTATCATTTGGTGTTACTTTATGGTGAGTATTCAAAATGCATATTTTGTGTCCACTGAAAGAAAAGTTCTGCATTTAGGATTTGGACTTTTCTGACAAAAGATAGTAACAAAAGGATTGTGAATGACAGTCAAGACTGCTTCTAGAGGACAGCAGTTATTAAACTCCGATCTGCTGTCACATCCTTGCACATCTGCTCTGATTAGAGAACGATAGAGCCACCCCTGGAGGTCTATTCCCTTAAGAGAGACTAATCAGAGAAGACTAGTCTCTCCTAACTATCTGTGTAGATGCTCCTGGTGGTGGATAGGGACAGCTGGAATTCACGGAGTGTGACGAAGGGCTTTGTTTCGGTGTGCTTCGGCAGTGGTTTTCCCGTCCGACTGGGCTTGGTGAACACTTGCTGCCAAGCAGGCACCGGTGCAGGGCTGGGATCGCACCTCCGCTCGCCGAAGAAATCAGTGAAAATGCCCCGGTTCCCCGGGCTGTACGGAGCCCAGCGCTCGGGCCCTGATTCGGTCTGGGGTAACCGCCCTGCACGGGGGCTTCGAATGAGAAAGGCCCTCGCAGCCCAGGCCCGCAAGCTGCGGAAGCCGGCTTGGTCCTCGCATGGGCAAGGAGGCACGCCGAACCCCATGGTGTGGATGTGATCCACCCTGTGTGTCTTTCCATCGCGCCCGGGTTTCAGAGATACGGTCCTGCTCAAATATTTTCTGAGTGTGTGAAAGCTTGCTCCAGTAAGGGGAGGTATCTGCGAGAGATATAAAGCTGCCCTGGCAGGACAACACTGAAACCTTATCTCGCACCAGAGGGAAGATAAAGGAGCCCTTTACCATGCTGGCTTAGCAAAAGAGAGGCTCTGGGGTTTTTCCCGTCTCTATCGCAACAATAGCAGCAGGGCATGGCCTCTGCAGAAGACAGCAGCTTGCACAGTTCTTAGTCTCTGCTCTCTCTCACTTTCTCTCTCTTTCCTATCAGTTTTCCCTTGAACTCAAGAGCAGAGATGCCAGAGCGAGCAGCGAGAGTGGCAGCACACGGGCAGGTGAGGTGCACCCAGGGCTGATGCACCACTGCTTTTACAGCAACATATTTTCCATGGGAGATATTACATGCAAAGCAAACCTCTTCGAAGGCTGACCTCGACGACACAAGCTGTCCGGCGCTTTGGTTTCCCTGTGCCTTCCACGCAGTGCGTGAGCATGTGCTTAGCCGTAAGCACGTGCCCGCGTGCTGCTCACAGTAGAGGTATTTCCCTGACCGAGGCTGTGTCCCAGGTCCCAGCTTGCTACTCACATGAGCAGCCTTTACATCGGCGTATGTCCATGTTCAAGTCAAGTCTTGGAAGAACCTGCCTGTCTTCTTCCGTAAGAAGCGCTACTTTGCAGCGTTTTGTCATCACAGCCCTAATTCTTTGTGCAACATCATGTTGAATATCTGATTAACAAATCAGTCACAATTAGCCTTTGGTGTTAATGAGCAGCTATTTGCACTGATGGGCCCAGTCTGAGGGCAAGGATGCCTTATGGGTGGCAGGACAGCCAGAACTATGTCTTTATTCCCAAAATGGACACTTCCATGAGGAATGAGAGTGCATTGTGCCAGGTGTGGCTCAAAAAGGAGAACTGGGTTTTGCCCAAAGTTTTTTGGTTTTTTTGGCTCTTTCTGATCATTCTTTTAAATGAAAGACTAATAATCAAATTGCTAAAGGACCAAATATTCCCCAACCAGCTCTGTCAAAAGAACCTTCCCCCACCACAGGGCTGGACAGCTCGTGATGGCAGAGACCCCCAAACCGCTCAGAAAGCATCGGCCTGTCTGCCTGCTCCGTCTCATCCACCTGGGAACGCTGGAGCACGCTGCTCGGCCCCATCTCGCACCAGTGATGGTGTGCTCCTGCTCACAGCCTCCCCTGTTCTAACAGCACTGGTTTTTTTTCACCAATATGGAAATTTCTGTGGGAAAAGCACAATGTCAGTTAATCTTTCAAACTTCTGGGCCTCAAGCTTCAAAACTCAATTTTTTAACTGAAAGTTTTTGAAAGTTTTGGGGGAACTTTTTTTGAATTCAGACTTCTCAGAGATGGTACTTTCTAAAACAAAAAATGTGGATAAAAGTTCTTCTCATATATGATTTTCACCAGGAGGAAACAGATCTGTTTTCCAGCGAGGCTGCAGTTGTCTGCCAGACTCCTGAGGTTCTCCCCACGCAGCGAGGAGCAGTAACGAAGAATACGACCTCTGAATTTGATTAATTACGTCTGCAGTGCGCGGGTATTCCCACGGCACCCTCAAAACTCCTCCAGTCCTGCCCCAGCGCAGGAGGCGTGCCGTAAAATCCGGGATGGACTCTCTCAGCAGCGCTGTCTTGTTTAGTTTTTACCGGTGTCCTCACCCCAGGGACCATCCTGGGACAGCTGAGCAGGGCTTGGATGTGCCGCTCTCCCCTGGGAACTCGTGAAGTCTCGGCGTGCAAAACCTGCAGGCGGTTTTTGTCCCAGCCCATTTGGTGCCTCGAAGGAAATGTCCTCTACTGCAGCCAAGGAAAGAGTTGGCTGATCCAAGGGATGACGGAGCAAGCAGGGTGCATAAGAAAGGCCCTTAGTGAAGAAATCTGGCTGCGTAGGGCTCTGGGGCCTTACCGGGCACGGTGGCTATGAGTGCCCAAGCAATGGCGTGGGCATGCTGGGGAGCAGCATCAGGACCTCATGCTGGGTCCTCCAAAGAGGTTCAGGTTTGAAATACCATTTCATCTTACGCTTTCTGGCTCGAGTGAGCATCTGCTCTTCTGTTGAGGCGAGAACTAAACCCCGTGAAAGTTCACCACACCTGAAATCAGGAGTTAAGTTTATGTAGCAGGTTTCATGCAGGAATTTGAAAGCTGTTCACAGGTATTAGTTGGGTAAGGAGCACAACACCTCTCTGATGGGACCGGCGCTTTTATTATCCCCAGTGAGGAAACAGGCAAAAGGTGGTCAAAACAGTTTTTCTGCGGCAGATAGAGGAAGTTGGTGGAAACAGGACCCAGGCATCCTGAATCCCATGCCCTGGTCTGACGACCATTCCCAGATGCACTGTGCTCCCCAAGAAGCGGTTGTCACTCTCAGTGATTTGCGGTGGCCCAAGCCTGGAAAAATTTGACATTATGTTCCTAAATCTATCCCAGATCATGAGCCAGCTTGCTGGTAGTTGTAGCAGAGCTTTCTCTGACCCCATCCCTGTGCAAGCAGCCTGGGCTCCTCCGTCAGGCAAGGCTAGGCTGTCCTGGACTTACTGCATGGGAAAAGGCATGTCGGCTGAAGCTGTAGCTTTTGCCATCTGATTTTGCTTTATTATTGAAAGTGTCACACCTTGCTCCGGGACAGCATTCTCCCTGAGATTTGTTCATATGCTGATTAAATACCAAGTGGCTGCAACATTGCAGCAGAGAGCAGCATGCCGGCAGCCAGCTGACAGCAGCCCCAAAGGGCCAATAAACTCACCCAGGTGGATTTTACCTTCTTAGGAATGGCTGAGACTTGGTGGGAGAAGACACACTTAGCAGAAAAGTTTCCTGCAGTGAAACACTGGAGGAAAACTGATCTTAACACAAACATGGTCTCAGAGGGATTAGCGCGGGCAGGGGCTATGCAACTGCAGCTCCATCGACTTATGGGAGAGTAACAACCTGCACTAATTGACTAGTGCTAATGAGGACCCTAAAATCCCCTCCATCCCCCTGCTCGGTTCATGCCTGAGAGACCCTGAATGGCACCGAGCCAGGGCACAGCCGCAGCGTGGGCTCTGCAGCCTTGGAAAAGCACCGCTGGCTTTTGTCTGTCCGTGTATCTGCATGCTTGGTGGGTCCAGCTGCTACCTCGCCGCTGTGGGCTACCAAAAAAGTCATGTTTTCCAGGGAATTTAGAGACTGCAAGAGCGGCCGCTGCTCTGCGTGCACCGGAGGGGACGCCGGCAGGCGGGTTTGGGGCTGGCGGAGGCGTGCGTGCGGAGGCAGGGCTGTGCACAGCGGGCGAGCGGCGCGAATGCCCCCCTCCCTTTCACGCGCGCCGTCGCTGAGCCTTGGCGAACGCCCAGGCTTTCCCCAGCGCCGACTTCCACAGGAGGACAGTGGCGTGCTGGAAGACAAAGTGTCACGATTTTCAAATTTAAAAATACCCATTTTTGTGGCCTCTGGTGACCGTTTCCCGCCCCGCCAGCTACTACTAAAGAAGAGCCGTTGGGTAAACAGGAAGCGTTTTCCACGCATCCCGTTTCGCTCCTGCCGACTCCACCACCGAGACCGGAGCAGACCCGCTCCCCGTTTGGCTCGGCACGGGCGGCTGGTGCATCGCAGTGATGCGCCGTGACCTGTGTCTGCGCTGGGGCAGAGGACGTGGGAAAGGTGGCACGAGGCCAAACGTCAGTTGCTGGAATGGATAAATTTGGGGCTAGAGTTTCCCCCAAAGCTCAGGCGGGCTTCGGTTTGGAGGAGATGGAGAGGAGCCTGAGGGTCCTGGGAGCTTTTGCGGAGACTCTGTACCGTGAGGAATTGAGCAACACACACACAGTGTAACATGCGCAACTGCACGCGCACCCACACGTGTGCCCAGAAGCGACTCCTTTGCATGCACGTATTTCCCATAGCCCCTCAGCTGGTAACACTAATGGCAAACGACATGTAGCATAAACCCACTTATTCTTGAAAAGCGCGACGGGCAGCAGAAAGCAGCCTTTAAACACCCTTCTGCCAAGGAAAACAAGCAGGGTCCTTCTTTAGCCGTGCATTTACATAAACAAACAGGGGAATATTTTGCAGGTCCCAGCGGGCTCGCCCGGGCTGATATTTTGCTGAATAAGGGTGGGAGTGATCCTCCGCTCGCAGCAAGCGTGCGCACAGGCGCCCTGCGCCGCCGAGGCGCCCGGCGGCCGGCCTGGGACGGCTCTCTGGCGGCTCTCCCTCCTTCAGCCGCCCCGCGCCGAGGTCGCATTATAGGCACGTGTTTAACGCGCGGTCGCCACCAGCGTGGAGCTGCAATGCCCTCGGGATTTAGGGAACTGGGGCGATGTTTCTTCCTGCGCCCTTCCCTGCTGACTGCCTCTGGAGCGGCCACGTTGCTGGGAGCTTTCCAGCAAAAAGCGGAGCCCCCTCGGACAGGCCCGTCCCCCCCCACAGCGCTGTGGGTCAAGCGGGCGGCCGGTGCTCAGGGGTCACCTGCTGCCTCCCCCTGCCGAGCCCCGAGGCCGCGGGGTGGTAAAATACCCAGGATGGGGCCGCGGCCGCCGCGTGAGGAAATGGCCGCCGGCGCCTCGCCGCAGGGGGCGGTGAGGGAGGCCCCGCCAGGCCGGCGCCTCGCCACGGGGTGTGTGTGTGTGTGGGGGGGGGTGCTCCAAAACGCACCCCCGCCGCAGCTGTGACCCAACCCTGGGGTGTGGGGGGGTGCCGAAACCTGCCCCCGGGGCCTGCGAGCGGGGCCGAGGCGGGAGGGTGGGGGAGAGCGGCCATCTTAGGCCCGGCGCGAGGCGCGGGGCAGGGCGGTCAGCG
>NW_020448196.1:4252185-4259193 GCF_003343035.1 Apteryx rowi | reverse complement strand
GGGGCGGGAGGTGTTGGGGGGGAGGCGGTGGCCGCCCCGTGGCGGCCCCTCTCCCCCTCAGCGGGGCGAGCGGGCCGCGGTGTTTGTTCTGCCCGCGGCGGCCGTTATCAGCGCGCCGCACACACAGGAAGTCCTGTCTGGGATTGTCCATCCCCGTCCTGATTTATACAGGAAGAAAAGCATAAAAAGCCGCCCTTCCACCTTGGCAGGGACCGACCTCCCGCCTGCGCGCGGCCCGCCGGCCGGCCGTTCGATGGCAGCGGTGGCGATGGCGGCGGCGGCAGCGGCGAGGGGCCGTGCGGGCGGAGAGGCGGCGGTGGCGGCGGCGGGCTGCCCCCGGCCCTGCGAGCGGCAGCCGGGGCGCTGCAGGTACGGCGGGAGCCGCGGCTGGTGCCGGGGTGGGCACGGGGTGGGCAGCGGTGCCCGGCTGAGGGGGGAGGCCGCGGTCCGTCCTCACGGGGCCGAAACCCGGCGGCACCCAGGGAGCTTGGCGCGGCTGAGCACAAAGCCAGGAGCATTCAGAGCTGGTCCGATAAACAACCTCAATAACCGGTTATCTGTCATGGGGGTTTAGGGCATCTCTCGGCGGCGCGTGCTGTGTCCGCGTGAGGCTGGCTCTGCTCTCGGCTGCGCCGGTGCCGCTCCGCAGCGACGTCTCCGGCGCTGAGCGGAGGTCACCCCGTGCTACTCCTGCCCTAGCATTCCTCGCCGGCGCCAGGGCTGTTTTCCCTGGACGGCAGAGTCCCGGCAGGCGGACAGAAGGTGTCTCTTATCTCCCGTGCATGCGGCAGGCAGCCGCGGCACCTGTGCGCACGCACAAATTCCTATGAGATAGCTGGAACATCCCTAACAAATCTCCCGCGTTTCCATAATTCGCTCTCTTCTTTCACCTGTTTCTCTCTCTCCAACACCCCTAGCATCGTGGCAGGTTGTCCGTCACTCTTCTGCTTGCTCTTCTCTGTGCTGTGGCCCGGAGTGGTGATGCCCTGCTGCTTATTTCAGATAACGTCCTGGCAGAGCTCGACCCCCCGCTGAAAACGGGCAAGATGCGGAGCGAAGCGACGCTCGGGGCAGGGCCCGATCCTCCTGCTAGGCAGACTCGAGGCTCGCCCTGGCTAGCTGCCGACGTTTGCATGCCAGGAGCTCAGCAAAGCCTCTCAGATTTATGAGCGTGGAGCTGGGTAATTGGCAAACTTTTCGTTTTCAGCGGGGGGTCCTGCTGTCCTAACCTGCTGCATTACACGGTGCAGGCAGGAAGCTTGCGGTGACTTCTCCTGGGGCATTTGGCTGTGGGTAGGAGCAGCAGGGATACGCAGGCATCGGCTGTCCACGCTGGAGGGAATACGGAGCGGGACCATGCCAGTGAATAGCTCTTGACAGAAATGACCAGGCATGATTTTTTCCTAAGGTCTAACAGTCATGGAATCAATTCACTGTGCAAAGAATCAAATATAAGAAGAAATAACAAGGCTTTGTAAGTGATAAAATTAATTTAAAAGTGGACTGGCAAGCTTTTGCCGCTGTCTGGGAAGTTGTGGGAGACAGAAGCCCAGATACAGTAGCTGGAGCCAGAGAGTCCTCAATAACTCCATCCCTCCTCTGGATAAAAGTGGGGTTAGGGGTGGGCACAGAAAACACCGAATCTGCCCTGACATGGGCTTGTTCAGCTCCTAAATGTTATTCCCTGTGATCCAGTGATTAATGCTGGGGATTGAATTAGTTCCCGTCTTTAGTGCTAAGCTATCACCTCCGCACAAGTCTCCCTACAGATAGGAAGAAAAATGGAATTTGGGGAGTGTGCTCATTTGAGCCGTTTCCCGTTGTCTGCTGCTGCAGCTGGGGCTGGCTCTGGGGAGACAGATTTACCAACTGCAACAAATTAGAGTAAACGAACCTGACTCACAGTCATGGCAGCTGAAGGGCATGGCGAGGGAAGATTTAACTTGAGCTTTCAAGGCAGGCAGAGAAGGACAAGGAAAAGGAGATTGAAAAGTGGGTCTCTGCAAGCAGAAGAGGATGGTCAAAAATGTTATTTAATTCGCCATCCCCTTCTCTCAAAGCAAATGCTTGGATTCCTGGCTGCTCCCTGGGAGGCGGCTGCAGAGAGGAACTCAGACTTCTGGAGCTGGAGACTTTCTCCTGGTACAGAAATATAATCAGAGCAAAATGATCTTGTTAAATGGTCTCTTCTGAAAGTGGCTGCTCGCTGGTATGGGCACGATTAGGGGAATGTCAGAGCTACGCATGCAGCTTGCATTTATTCCCACTGCACTTTCTGTGCACTCCTTGGGGAGTGATTCACTGTAAAAATGCAGAGGGAAAAGCAGGGTGGGGGATCATTCTCCACTGACTAATGCCACTTTTTGCCAGGGAAATTTCACAGAAAACAGTGAAATTCAGTATATTCTTGGATGAGATGAGTCATTTCCCAGTTTTTACATGGCAGTAATTACTGCATCCTCTAAATGTAAATAAGAACTCATCTGTGAGTAGCAGTAATAAGGGAGAATAAACCTGCCTAACAGCACAGGATGTTGCCCTGTTCATACATTTGTTTTTGCATGACTAAAGCTAGGCTGCTGTACGTCTTTATGATAGCCTGGGGTTATAACATACCAGTCCGGAGAGCCTTAATGCTTGTGAAGTCCTTACTCAGGCAAAAAATTTGCTTTGTGGGAATCAGATCTGGGTCATAATATGCATAGCACTGGGCAATTGGTGACGACAGACTAAGTGCTATGGGCCAAGTACTTCTCCTGGTTTGACCTGCTTTGATCCCCCTGACATCAATGGACTCCTCTAGATTTTCACTGAGATAGCTGGCCTGCAGCTGACGCAACGGAGAACAATATGGGACATAATAGAATAGTGGGAGGTCTTTTCCCTTACAGAGCTCTGCAGAACAGGGGCTGCTCTGAAGTCTAAACTTCAGGGTAGAGTTTACAAACAGCCTTATGAAAAGTCTGAGCAGAAGAGTTTGTCTTAAAGCAGGAAAAGCCGATGCTCCCTATTTTCAAAAGCACCAAAAATCCCCGTTGCTTTAGCGAGTACTTCCAGTTCTATGCAAGACCCCTGCGGAGGCCAGCGAGAGACCATTGTGCACAGCAGGTACGGGGTCAGGCATGTTTTGTAGCAGTTGGAAAGTTTTGCATCTGTGTGTGTGTCACTCTACTGTCTCTGTCTCCCCGTCCATCCATCTCCATCTGTCGCTACAGCACGTCTGGCCCCAACTGGGGGAAGCACTCGCGTACTCGGGCACATCCTGCAAACGGGGTGCAAGCCCTCCTCTCTAAGAGAGGTTTCCTGGTGTGGGACCTTAGTGCTGCCCTCCTATCAAGTCTCCTCTGTTAATCATTTCTTTTTCGTGATTACAGAGCCAGAGCTCTCTTCTGGGTAAGGGTTACCCCCCACTGGCCCCAAACACGCGCCAAGCCCACCTACCGCATCGGGAATCGGCTGGGGGCTGAAGGCCAGCGGGCCCCTGCGGTCCTCAGTCCACTGCGGATGCCTCAGGGCAAAGCAGGATCTGGTGCCGTGCGCTTAGGAGGGCTGCGGGACGCGTCTAGGAGAGGGTGGGGGGGCGAAAGCGGCACCCTCGCAGCCTGGCTGGCTGGCGTTCAGTCTCGGACCTGGTCAGGGCCGGCACGCGGTGTATCTCATAATTCACACTGGCGGTAAAACAGCCTCTCCTTCACAAGGAGATTTAAACATCGTTAAATCTAAGAGGGAGGTTGGGCAGCAGCATTTCTTTCTTGGCCTCGAGACAAGCATTAATATTAGATGTCGTGGGAGTAAACTTCTAATGTGCAAGGGAGAAAGCTTTGGAGGAAACATGTAAAACATCAGTCCAGGGAGGACTTCAAGTCCAGATAGGCTTGAAATCAGGAGCCAAAATCCCTTTGCACCATTGTCAGAAAGTTATCACACCTGTATTAACAGAGCCAACAAAACTGATCCCCCCGCTCTGAGCTGGCCTAACTCCACTGATTTCAAGGGAACTTTGCCAGGCTATGTCCTGGGGGAATTCCTCCTAACAAAATTAATATTAGCATATAAAACACTGAATCCTCTCTGCAAACTGAGGATTAAATGCTCTTTTAATGGGCTATATGCAGTTCTCAAGTAGATAACATGGGCATTTGCTTGAGCAAAGATTTGACCCAGTAAATGGAGCTGAAAAGCAAACATTTTGCAATTAAAATAATTGCAGAATTTTAAAATGCTGCAATGCACTTATGGAATAATTATGGAATGGCTGAGAAGGCCTAACGGAGACCTTGAACAACGGTGTGTTTAGTCCTGCACGGTGCGTTGTTATCTAGCAAGAAGCTGAAAGCTGAGTGCCGTGAGGAAAACTGGGTGTGAATGAATCCATCCCCTTTCTCACCGTCGCATTTACGATGGGGATCCTGGGGATTCAGGCAAGAATTCATGCCTGGGGAGCTGGTGATCTTTATCCTTGAATGAGTGTGTGCAACTAGTGAAGATAGTAGTATAGATTTGCTGGGGTGCAGCGGATGGTACAGCACTGCAAGCTTGTGCGAGTGAGGGGAGAATCAGGACCCACGGGATGCTCCTAAAACACCCGCTCTGCAGATCCACACTGCACGGGAGAGAAGAAATGGGCCCGTGCCCTGCTGCTAGCATCGCTGTGCCCATGCCTCTGCGGGGCGAGCTCGGCGCTGGTACCGGGCCCAGGCACCCTGCTTGGCCCAGGTCCTGCATTCGCCCTCCATCCCTCTCCGCAGGGAGCTGTGGGGAGCATCCAGGGAATCCCACATCAGGTCCATCATGGGCAAAGGCTGGATCGCTAACATCTGCCTGGAGGAAGAAGGGAGTGTAACAGCAGGGTTTTTTTTTCTTCTGACAGTAAGAAACCAAAATGCTCCTTAAGGAAAGGATCCCTGCTCAGGACAAATGACAGAGCACCACGGAGAAGGTGAGTGTGTCTCGGCCGTGAAATTAGATCCTATGCTTTCAGTATGGTCAGATGGGGAAGCTTTCCACCGGCAAGTACCTTTGCAACTATTAGCTAAGTTGAGTATCAGGCTCTGTACATCTCCCCCATGCACCAGAAAAAACACTCTCTACATAATAAGATAATTACCGTCCCTTCAAGACTCTTGGGAAAAGTTGCCTGTGCTTTGTGCTTATGAGATTAAGGGAGCTGAAATCATTCCCCAGAGGCTGGCTGGATCCAGACAGAATGAGCAAACCATTCTGTTTCCTGCTGGTGTGATGTAAGATGCTCTGTAACGGGGAGCTGCGCTTCCACCAGCATCAACAAGCCTTTCTGTTGCTGCTGCGCGGGCTCCTTTCTCCCGCCCGCTCCGTCTTCCCCTGGAGAGGAAGCTCCATCTTCACCAGCACGTCCTGGAGCTGATTCCCCTCTGCTCTGCTCCCTTTCCCAGGGAGGATTTGACCAAAGGAGTTTATGCTCCTTTTACACGGGTCCACCTGAAGGCACCCACACCAGCAGACCTAGCATGCATCCGCTTGCCTGGAGGGCCAGCACGTCCCGAGACAGCTCCAGTGCCAGCAGCAGCCTCAGCATATCCGTGAGGAAATACAGGGGACAGGCCAGTGATCTCAGTTGCCTTTTTGGAGCCATTTTTGTTCAGCTGGTAAATATTTCCCTTAAATGACTACATGCTTTCAAAAAATTGCAAAGCTTAATGGGAACAAAGGTTCCCGTGGGGATGTATCCTGCCATTCATTTATGCATCAGGCCCCTGCTATCTTTAAGGCTGGTTCTGCGCATGGGCAGGCGCCTAAGTCATTTGAAAAACAATAGACCTCTGTGCTCTAATTTCCCAGGAAAAATGTAGACAAAACAAGTGGCAGTTTGGCACAAATCGAACTGCACAATTCTCTTTGATAAATAACTGGGCATTTAATGTGAGAAGTCTGCAGGCGGTGGGGGGATCATCCTGCCCGATCCATCCCGGGGCAGGTGTTGGCGAGTTGGCGGAGCTGGGCTCCGAGTGGATTTGCACGTTGCATTTGGGTCTCTCTCCCATTTGGTCCTCCACCCCAGTCCTCGAGGCACTGTGGGGAACGTCCAAGGAATCTTCCAAGCATCCTTTAGGGCTCGCTCAAAATCAGCCTCCCTGTCCTGGCGGTTCATTACCTGGTTCTGGAGCACTTTGCTGTCGTAATGAGTTCAGGAGGATTAAAGGGGCACAGTGGGAGCCTACGGCCCAGCGTTGGTGTATTGGGTGTCCGGGGAAGGGCAATGTCTCCTCTCGTGATTATTGACTCTCTTAGAGAGTGCACAACCAGCCATGGTATTTTTTAGCAGAGAGAAATAAATTTGCCCTGGTCCTGCCCTGGCGATGGGTGATTTCGTGGCAGCGCCAGGGCCTGTGTGTCTGTGAACCCCCTTGGGCGAGGGGCTGGGGGCTACGCTAGGAGCTTCCTCTCCTGCCCACCCAGCTGGGACGCTCTGGGGGGGTTGGGGACCGTGTGTCCTCCTGGGGTGGCGCATGCAGAGACAGGGGCTGGCGGTGCTGGGGGTCTCAGCCCGCCGCACGGAGAGCCTGCAGGTAAGCCTCGAAATAAAGACGAAGGCAATCGTGCCGGGGAACCCTGGGGTCAGGGTCTCCCCTGGCCTCAGCAGGGGGGTGGTGACAACACATGGGGCACGACAGCAGTATGTCACACCTTCCCCCCCCCCCCCCAACAGGGCCAGGCTGTGCAGAGGGGCATCTGCCCTGTCTCCGCATGTCCCCCTCCAAGTGCCAGGCTTCTCTGGGGGCACCTGCCCTATCTCTGCACGTCCCCCCCACCCAGGGCCAGCTTCCTCTGGGGGGACATTCCCTGTCCCCCGTGTCCCCCCCGGGCCGGGCT
Source organism: Apteryx rowi (assembly GCF_003343035.1). Classification (NCBI taxonomy): domain Eukaryota; kingdom Metazoa; phylum Chordata; class Aves; order Apterygiformes; family Apterygidae; genus Apteryx; species Apteryx rowi. The sequence continues at coordinate 4,252,344 of NW_020448196.1, read as the reverse complement.
GAGCCCTGTCCCCTGTGTCCCCCCAGCCAGGCTGAGCCGTGTCCCCCCGGGCCGGGCTCTGCCCTGTCCCTGCGTCCCCCCAGGCCAGGCTCTGCCCTGTCCCCGCGTCCCCCTGGCCAGGCTCTGCCCTGTCCCCACGTCCCCCCGTGCCGAGCTCTG
>NW_020448196.1:4208308-4251072 GCF_003343035.1 Apteryx rowi | reverse complement strand
GCCCTGCTCCGCCGTGCCCGTGTCCCTGCACCCTGATCTGCGGTGCCCTGTGCCCTGCTCCACCGTGCCCGTGTCCCTGCACCTCAGTCTGCAGTGCCCTGCGCCCTGCTCCGCCGTGCCCGTGTCCCTGCACCCTGATCTGCGGTGCCCTGCGCCCTGCTCCGCCGTGCCCGCGTCCCTGCACCCTGATCTGCGGTGCCCTGCTCCCTGCTCCGCCGTGCCCGTGTCCCTGCACCCTGCTCCGCCGTCCCCATGTCCCTGCACCCTGATCTGCAGTGCCCTGCGCCCTGCTCCGCCGTCCCCATGTCCCTGCACCCTGATCTGCACTGCCCTGCGCCCTGCTCCGCCGTGCCCGTGTCCCTGCACCCTGATCTGCACTGCCCTGCGCCCTGCACACTGATCTGCGGTGCCCTGCACCCCGCTCTGCTGTCTGCGTGTCCCTGTGCCCTGCTTCGCAGTGCCCTGCACCCTGGTCTGCAGTGCCTTTGCCCTGCTTCACAGTGCCTGCGGCTCTGCACCCCGCTCCGAGCTCCCCGCGTCCCTGTGCCCTCCTCCATGGCGCCACAGCCGCGTGCCCTGCTCCGCGGTGCCGCGGCCCTGCCCCGCAGTGCCGGCTTCTCTGCCCACGGAGCATGGTGCTGCTTGGTGCCCGCATCCCTGCGCCTGTGCTCCGCAGTGCAGCCCAGCCTGTGCGGAGAACAGGCAGAGGAAAATCCCTCTGCCTCCTGCCGGTGCTGGAGGGACCCTCTCCCGGAGGGTCTGGCACTACGGGCACAGGAACAGGTCCAGTACGAGGTTCAGAGCAGTGGTTTCACGTGCAGAACCAGGCCACGCTGCTCGGAGAAGCGCTGTCGTGTTAGCGTGAGGGTAATTGCATCCTCTGGAAGGACTGGACTCTGCTGCACTTTGGAAATAGACCCCAGTTCCCACCACTGGCATCACGTGGAGTTTTAGCCTCAGTTTTGTAGGCAGAGCTGGGAAAAGCACTGCTCACCCACAGTGCTGCCTGCATTTTCCCGTTGCTTCCTGCTGCAGGTTAGGCAAGGGCAGTCTTAGAAGCCCTGCAGGAACGTTTTGGGCTGGCAGGGAGAGGGACCTGCTGGAAATCGCAGGAGCACGTGGCCGGCAAGGGGACTTTGCTGCCCCCTAAAACAGCAGAAGCTTAGATGCACCTACAGAGCTTCACATCGCCAGACCACCGGGCTTCACCTCGTTGTTTGAGAAACTAGAGACAGTGCAAAACCTGCTATTCTTTTTTTTTAAGCATGAAAAGATTTTTCTTAAATTAGATGCTTTAGAAAAGAGTATTCAAGAGGCAGTGGCAACAGGTTGGAGGATCTTCTGCAGCTTTAAAGATGATGATTTTCATAAACTCATTAAAAACACAAGTATAGTCTATCATTTTTTTTTCACTTTTGAAACTTTTTCTGGTATTAACCATAATTTTGAGACCCAGAGGGACACTCTGACCACTTGAGGTAGTCAATACTGCTCAATTTCAAAGAGAAGAAAACAAAATATCTATTTTTTAGGCTTATGCCCTGCATTTCTTACCTTCCCTGCAGGGAGAGCTCCCGTGGCAGTTGCAGGAGCTTTGTGGGAGGACTGAGATGGTGGCAGAGTTTGACTTACTACAGGCTTCTGAAGAAGTACCACTAGTATGGAGATCTGGGATCGTAAGGAAAATACGTGTCTATTATAGCCCTGGGGAAAGCGGACGGAGCAGTAGGGAGTTGGTCCATCCCGGACTGTATGCTAGCATCCCTGGGGTGTCTCCAGAAGAACTGGGGAGAGAGAAGACTTTTTCATTATTTTTTTTAAAAACCTTCCTACAGATCAACCAAGATTTGATTTCCTGATGGTGGAAATATCACCTATTAATCATTAGAAGATGAAATGTATTGCTGTGTTTGGAGAAAAGGGGGGAGAATGGGCGTCTAGAGGTTTTATATCACTGGAGCCCTCTTTACATCCTCAAACTGGGCTGGTACAGAAGTGAAGAGGGGCCCCGGCCCGTGCGGCTCCCTGCTGGAGCGTGGATCCAGCGGAACAGCGAGCAGAGCTGTGGGAACAGGGCGGCTGCGTTGCCATCCCTTGCTGTGCTTCCTGAGCCGGATCATCAGCTTCTGCAGCACCACTGAATTCAGGGGCAGTGTGAGGCCCTGATTACGCTTAACAGAGACGCAGCCTTCTCGCTGTGCAGCCAGGCAGAGCCGTGTGTGCTGCTTACTGACTGCGATGAGTCCCCGGGCAGCCCGCTCCGCGAGCAGGGCACCAGGCCGCTAGCCAGCCCTTGGTCTCGGTAGCCCTTTTCCCTGCAGTGTCATTGCACGCAAACATGCACAGGGAAATAGGCACAACGTTTGCTCTCAGGGGTCAGGAAGGCGTTAGCCTTCGCGTGGCACGGGAGCGCTCGCGTGGGTCCGCGGCTGCCGTCGCTGCAGCCGCAGGCTCGGGGCTTGTGCCGCAGGGCTGCCAGCTTGCATGCCGTGCCGTGCCGTGCCGTGCCATGAGTTAGCATCGGCTGGCACCGGCGAATCTCGAAACCTGCCTAGAGGTTGAGCGCCTTGCTGGGCGGATGCGGTGCTAACCAGGTGCTTCGTCTGCCGCGGGGCCGGCAGATCCCGCGGAGCCCGGGCACGGCTGTGAGAGGCCCTTGGGGGCCTGCGTCCCTCTGTGCCGCCGCTTCCTCCTCCGCACAGAGACGGTTACGCCGGTTAACCCAACACCTTGGCTGAGTTAGGAATTGTCCCGAAGGAGCGTTGGGTCCATTCCCACCCCATGTCCCCTGTTTTGTTTTTTTTTTATCATTTAGATAGCTCACTGTATTTCCAGTTTCAGAGGGATGCTTCTTATTGCCTGCATCCCAGCGAAGCAATGCTTTTCTCAAGGCCTAATCAGAAAGACTGATTCTTTTTTTGATTGTCATATATTTAAGGTGGGTTTCTTTATTTCTTCCTCCTTTAACTGCTGCCATCCGGAGGCCAACTGTTTTGTTTAAATTAGATGTTGTTTAAATTAGATATTGTTATTGACCTTCTTCAGCCTTGTTTCATATTTGTCCTCTGCTAGAAAATCAAAGCCTCTTTAGTTCCAACTCAGTTAGTTAGTACTTACTCTGCAGTCTGTGCATATGGCCTTTAAAGCATTTTTTTTCTGGCAAGAACCCTTGTATTTTAAAGAAAAGAAGATCAGATTTCAGTATGTTGTGTGGTGGGAAAACGCAGCTTTACAATGCTGTATGGATTAAGAAATCCCAGGCCATTGTTTGGGCCTTGCTGCCTGGAGCTGGCTGCACATTCCCTAATGAGGCAGGTTCCTTCCGCGCAGCCGGAGACGCCGCTGCGCAGCCCCGGGACGGCGGGAGCGCCCCGCGCGCGGCACCAGGCCTTCCTCCAGGGTCGGTCCCCGCCGCGCCGCTCGCCGAGGGGAGCAGAGCCGGCGCGTGCCGGGAGGAGGGCCTGCCTCGCGAGGGCTTCGCGTCGGGGCCTCGGCGATGGCCGCCTCCCTCGCGCTCCCCTCGTCCCCCGGGCTTTGGCTTTTGCTGATGCCTCGCGTGGAAATGTCTGTTCCCTTAGAGCAAACCCGGCCGTTCATCGACTCAGCGGTGGGGGACGGACGCTGCGCGCTCATGCCGTCGTTCTTTCGGTTCCAGGGTCCCCCGCTGACGAGCGAGACATGCAGTAGGAGCCGGTGCTTCCCATCGGAGAGCGACGCTCGTGGGTGCCGCGCGGCCCAGCGCCCAGCACGGAGAGCCGCTCGGGAGAGGCCGGGAGATGCACCGAACCGGCTGCCTCCTCGCAGGGCTTGTCTTCATCCTCGGCGCGACCGGCACCGACGGTTTTGCCCAGGCGGGGTAAGGCGCCTTTCCGGCTGCATCTCCGAGGTCTTGCCACGGGCCCGCGCTGAGCCCGTCCGCAAGTCGCGGCGAGGCTTGCTCCTTCCCAGCCCCATGGCGAGCCGAGCTCAGGCGGCCGGCTGTGCGCCAGCCCGCTGGCGGTGAGGTGGGAAAGGCGCCGCAGGGCCGTTGCTGGCGTCGCTGAAACGAGAAAACCTTTCGGAGCAGCTCAGCTCCGTGCAGGGGATGCACGGACGCTCGGAGCTTCGTGTCCGGGCGAGTCAGAAGCTAAACAGGCCTCGAGGTGTTCGTTCGCGAGTTATTATTGTCCCTTTCAAGCACATCCCTGCACAAAACCGTGCGACTTGCAAACGGTCCCTCGGAGGAGGGGGGGGTCTCCCGGCTCCGGGGGATGCGGGCATCGCTGGGTTGTCCCTGCCGTGCCCTGTGCTCCCGGGGCTGCCGTGGGGACACAAGCCTGGGGGTGGCAGCCCCAGCAATTCCCCGGCCCTTTGCTGCAAATGGGTCTGACCCAGCGCCCTGGTCCCAGTCGGAATTAGCCCCATCTCAGCTCTCTGCTGGGTCACAGGAGGCCCCGAGCTCAGGGCCCCAGTTCCTCCCCAGCCCAAAGCAGCTCTAGCTCACCCCCTGCCCCTCCGATTCGGCTCCTATTTTCTACCCAGTCTGTTTGTACAGCAAAACACTCTCCTTTAGCATTAAACCTATTGCATTCTGGTCGTGGCTAAGCCGACGGGCTGAGCTGCTCTCTCATATACATACTCTGCAGCTCTAACTTTGTTATAGAATTCGCAAAGCAAACAATTGCCATTTATAAATTGCATCTTCCATACCATTAATCAATGAGGCTGAGGGGAGTTTTCTAGAGTTAATGGAAGCCATCTGATGTCCATGTTAATTCCCAGCCTTTTTATTCTGGTTTCTTAATTGGGCTGGGAAGCTGAGATGAAAAGGCAAGTTCCTAAGTGGGGGCTGAACGGCTTGGGCTGGAAAATGTTGAAAAAAGATTCTTTAACCAAGACCACTTTGGCTGTTAACCCTGGGAAAGTTTTTGACTGGATCTCAGTTATGTTAGGGAAAATAGAGGGCAACTTTGCTCCGGGCTCTGCCTTGTTGCTGTGGGCCTGACCCTTCCTGCGAACTCACGACTTTTTTGGTGGCCGCAGGGACATCCGTTTCAGGGATGCAAAAGGCTCAGAAGGGAAAAATCTACCTAAAAGGTGAACGATTTTAGGGGAAGGAGGGGGGGGTGAATGGAAGGAGATCTGCTTTGAATAAGTCTCCCTAAAACTGGGCCCTGGCTGTTCTTCTGAGCCGGAGGAGCTGCGCAGGGGTGAGCGTACGAGGAGGAGTTGTCCGTGCCGCTGAGCAGAGGTCGGGAAGGGAAAGGCCGTGCAGCCACCGGGCCGGCAGCGCGTGTCGCTGCTCGAAGTAACCTCCTGGGTCACTCGGGCAATTAGCCACTGCGGTTTTAATCGCCCTGCGTAGCCAGGGATTGTCAGGGCTCCTCCTCGGCGGGGGTAGATCCGCGTAGCCCCTTGGGAATCGCGGGAGAAGCGGCCGGTTGTTCTGTCAGCTCTGACCCGCTTCCCTCCTCCCAGGCGTCGGGTCTGCGCCGCGGAGCCGCGGAGCCGGCCGGCCGCCGTCCCGGAGTCGCACGTGCAGCCCGTCTACCAGCCCTACCTCACCACGTGCCAGGGGCAGCGGCTCTGCAGCACCTACAGGTGAGCGGCGCTGCCCGGCCGCCCCGAGCCTGGCTCCGGAGGGGCCGCGAGCCAGGCGGCGCCCAGGAGGGAGGCGAGGCAGGCGCCGGGCGCTCAGGCGCCGGGCTCAGCCCCAGCTTTGCCTTGCAGGACCATCTACAAGGTCGCCTACCGGCAGGCGTACAGGCAGGTGCCCCGGCCCGCGGCCCCGTGCTGTCCCGGCTGGAGCCGAGCGAGCAGCCGCGCGCGCAGCTGCGACAAAGGTAACGCGGGCGGCGTGCAGCGGCGGCGCTCGGCCCTTCCCCTGCCCCGGCCCCCCCCAGCGCTGCAGCTGGGTTTCCCTGAGAAATGCGCACCCTATTCGTTCGGGTTTTTTTAAGCATCGGTCCCCAGGGGGCCTGTAAGACCCCAGCTGGTGCCCGCTGCCGTGCGGCTTTAGCAGGGGACCCAGCACCACCCTGGATGGTGCCCTGGCAGCCAGCACTCTTATTTATCCGCGCTCTGCCTGGCAGTCTGGTTCCCCCGGTAGGAAAGCATTTACATTTTCAACGCTCAATAGCGCAGCCAAATGTAGTTCAATTTCTGATTAATTTCTAGCCTTTCTCCGCAGCCTCGCCTGCCTTTTCCCTTTGGGATAGCTTATTAACTTTATAGTTACCAGAGGATAAATGAGATGAGTAAGTTCTTTCCGTATAAATCAGCAGTAATGGAAGAAAGATGCTTTTAGAAGAAAATTGTGATGCACAACACAAAATAAATGCAGAACACATCAGCAGCTAATCCCTCCCTGGCTGAGCATGGAGCGTGGCATCGACTGCTTCCCAGAGCCCGCTGCGACCGGGAACCGGCCAGGCTGCAGCCTGGGGCGCAGGCCGGGGTGCTTCTCTGCCGCCCTGGGCCGACTGCGGATGCCTCGGCCTCTTCCCGTGCTGCAAATCCCCAGCTCGCTTGTCCCACACCCGTGTGCCTGCGCACCGCGGGGCTGTCGGAGCCGCGCAGCCACCCGGCGCCCGCCTCCGCTCCCTGAGCTCGGTCACGCCGGCTCCCGGGGTGGTGCGGAGCATCCCGAGCCGCGGGCTGGTGCAAGCGCGTGTTTTTGTCTGTGTGCGTATGCGCCCATCCGTGGTGGGGGGGTGGGGGGAGCTCAGGACCGCGGCGCCCGCCTCGGTGACGCTGTGCTCGTGTCTCTGCTCTCGCAGCTCTCTGCTGGGTGCCGTGCCGGAACGGTGGGAGCTGCGCCTTCCCCGGCAGATGCGCCTGCCCGCCGGGGTGGACGGGAGCCGCCTGCGAGACAGGTACCGGCTGCGCTTCTCTCCGCCCGGCCCACACCCGCACCCCCCATATATTGCTCCAGGGCGGTGATGCCCAAGGGTCCAGCCGGGCGGTCTCGGAGCAGCGGAAGGGGCGGGATGCTCAGGTGTTAGTGGATCCCGGAGCTCCCTCTGGCTGCTCCCAACCCTCGAGCGCAGCCCCGCCGGTCACGTTTGCTGTCCGACGCTGCTGGGGATGCCGAGGCGCGTGAGCCGACGGTGTGACCTGCCGTGGCTGTGCAGCCGGCCAAAGGCCTGGCGCGGAGCGGCGTTACGCTCGCAGGGCCGGCCCGGGAGCCGGGTGTTTGCAATGATGTCCCGCATGCCAGGCTCTGTGGACTCTTGCTGCAAACTAAGATGCCCGTTAACTGCAGAGACTAGATCTGAGAACCAAAAATATTTGGGGGCGGAGGGGAAGCTTGGAGGCCTCCAGGCCCCAGGTTCATCACCGGCATGAGAGCAGGCCGGATGCTCGTCGCCAGAGCGGAGGGAAGTCGGGCAGCGCGGAGGGCAGCAGTGCTCCGCAGAGCTCCGCGCGCAGGCACGCTGCAAACCCCTTCCACCCGTAACGCGGAGGCTGGCGTGTGGCGTTGACCCACGCCAGGCAAGGCAGGGCTGAGCCCATCGCTGACAGCTCCGGCTCCAGCACGGGGAGGGGAAAGGATTTTCCCACTGCCTAGAACAGCTTCTCCCGGGCGTGGGAAGCGGTTCTGCTCATTTTGCTTTGTGGGAACAGCTTTAATAACTCCCCCGTGTGAGGAGAGGTTACTGGGTTTTATACACACTTGAAAGGCTTGATAGCTCCTCGCCACGGCTGGGCTGGACCCAAAACCCCGGCCGTAAATCCAGGATGAGAGCCAAGCGCTCTGAGCCGCGGCGCGGGGCTGCCTGGGAACACCCGCTCCGGGAACGCTGGCTGCCCCAGCCAGAATTTGGACGTTTCTGACCACAAACTTTGCTTCTGACTCTTCTGATTTGGGGGGGGGAGAGGATGGAGGGAAGGAGGCCCGAGATCCACCCTGGTTACCCCGGGTTTCCTCCCGCGGGACGCGCAGAGCCGAGGGGCACGTGGATCTCGCGCCGGCCGGCTCAGCGGTGCGGCGGGTGCTAGAGCCAAGCCCGTCCCGAGGGCTGGTGGGTGTCGTGTGCGCACCCTGCCCACGGGGCAGCATCGCCGAGCTCCCAGAGCTGCGCTAATGCTACTTAGGGCTGAGGCTCGTGGCCTGGGCTCTCGCCGTGCTCCCCAGCATGACCACGCCGCAGTCGGGGTACGGCCCTGGCAGGGGACAGAGGCTTTCTGGTTGCGTGGCTGACCCCTCTGCACCCCTCGCCCCGTGTAAGCACCGCGGCGCCCTCCCTGCCCGCCCTGAACTCCTGCCTGTGCTTGCAGACGTGGATGAGTGCGCCCGCCGGGGCCACGGCTGCAGCCAGCTCTGCGTCAACACGGCCGGGAGCTACCGCTGCGCCTGCCGCCCCGGCTTCAGCCTCGCCGCCGACGCCAAAGCATGCCAGCCCGCGGCGCTGGCCCCCGAAGCAGAGCCGGACGCCGCCAGCCTGGAAGGTAACCCGTCCGCTGCTGCCAGGCCACCTGGGGCCTTCGGTGAGGGCTGGGGTGACTGCTCGGCACCACGGGGTGTTGGAGCAGCACCAGCAAGAGACAGGCGAGGGGACGGCAGCCGGAGCCGCTCGGCTTTGTTCCCAGTGACCCAGGAGTCCCTCCACCCCTCCGTGCAGCCTCCCCTGCGCACAAATCCAGCCACCGCTCCCTCCGCGAGGGTGGCAGGGCCTGGCCCCGTGGTGACGGGGGCCCCGGCGGTCCTCGCCATCATCATCATCGTTCCTGCGGGACACATCCGGAGCCACGAGGAGCAGCGGGCACCGCTGGTGACGGCCCATTATTACTTTTGGTACGCGCTGTGACACTTCAAACTCGTACCGTGAGTAATAATGCGCTGTGGCCAGCACTGGCATCACACGGGAAGCGCCTGGGAGGACAGGGCACCCGCCGGCACGTGCCCCACGAAGCGCCTGCCTCTGTCCTCTGTGCTCCCCGTGGCACAGAGCTGGGGCTAACGAATTGCCTGACAACGTGGGTGCAAAAAGCTGGGCTTTGCCGGAAGCGTGTGCTGCCAGCAGCATCCCTCGTTGCCCTTCACCGCCTGAAAAACTCCCGCGCTTTGTTCCAGGTACTCCAGCAAGGTGGAGATGCTTGTGTGCACGAGCTGCGGCTCTGGCTGCCAGCGTTTGCGGCAGGCGGCGGCTCCAATTCGTGCTCCAGGGGCTGGCACCAGTGGGCCGGGAGCGGGAACGCGTCCTTGCTGCCCTGCTCAGGCCTGCAGGGAGCACGGTTAGGGGAGCTGGGTCACTCCCCAGCACCTTCCGCTTCGTTTTGGGCAATGGGTTTTTACTAACTGGCCTGCTCTTGCTCATTTTTTCAGGTCCCTCCAGTGAAATGAAGGAAGAAATGAAAGACTTGAAGAACAGGGTGGAAGCGCTGGAGCAGGTGAGCCGTCAGCAAACATCGCTGCCTTTCCTCCCACTGCCGCTCTCCAGGCCCGCGGCAGCGTGCACGGTGGCTACGACCAGGGCCATGCACAGCTGCAGGTTTCCCTCCACCCCTGCTCTATTTTTAACGGCACGTTGGCCTCGTGCTAGCAGCGATCCCAGCCGTGCGCGGTGCTGCTGGCAGAGCCTGCGGAGCAGCTTGCCCAGCCCAGCGGCCCTGTGAACGCACTCAAACACCTGCGAGCAGCCTGGCCTGCAAGTGCGCTGCCCCGGACGGGCTGCGCCCCGGCGGGCGACGCGCTGAGGCCTGCTGGGTGGGCTGCTGGGCTGCGGAGGAGGTGCTCACAGCTCCTCTTGCCCCCTGCAGAAGCTCCAGTTGGTGCTGGCCCCCTTCCATAACCTCATGCCATCTGCGCCAGACGACGTGGACGCAGACCCCATCAGCCGGCTGTCCCACTCCCTCCAGCAACTGGACAGAATCGACTCCCTGAGCGAGCAGATCTCCTTCCTCGAGGAGCGGCTGGAGACGTGTAAGTGCCCGGGAAAGGGAGGGTTTTAGCACTATGCTCCGTGCATCCCCCCTTCTCCCCACACAGCCTGGCAGAGCCAAGCACCGCGAACCCACCCGCAGACCTCAGTGGCGTCGCTTTGCTCCTCTGGCCCCTCATGGGCTATTTGTCTAATGCAGAATTTGCCTAACCCTTGGCCTCGCGGCGTAGAGCCGGGAAGGTTGGCCATGGTGAGCAGATGCAGGCCAGCTAGATCAGTAACACATGTGCCACTATTAATCTATATCTCCCTTCAAACTGAGCAGCCTGTAATTAATAAAAGATGAACACAAACAGCCCATTAGCTTCATTCCAAAGCTGTTTCTATGGCTGCACCATCTGATTGCCCTTGTAGCTGCCAAAAGATAGGTGCATGGCAGCGTGGCTCCGGGGCAGAGGCAGAGGGAGCCCGGTGTGCGCCTCCGCGGCAGGGCACGGCACCCCCCCCCCCCCACAGCACGCACCCTCACCGCCTGGGTCCCCTTGCTGGAGCATTGTAACTTAATCCAGGATGAAATGCAAAAAAACCTGCTGTAACTCATAGGAAATTAACAGTCCAAGAAAGTCAATCAGGAAAGTTTAGGGAGCGTGCCGAAGCTGGCAGATTTACGAGCCTGGGAAGTTTTTAGGCACATTTGTTTTTGAAGTCTACAGACTAGTCCTTTGCCATGCAGCCCGATGGAGAGGGGTTTTTCGAGTAGCAGACGCTCTGAGCAGCTTTGAACAGGAGACCTTGGTGAGAGCTGTCGCGTGTGAAATGGTTGAACATGGTGGTGGTCTGCCTGGCAGGTTCCCCGCAGCACAGCGGAGCAGGAGAGGCTGCTGCAGCGCTGGAAACGCAGCCTAGCGCTTAGCAGGTCTAAATTCACCCAGGTCCATGAGGAGGGTTGTGCAAAGCTCTTGCTGAAGCACTGCAGTTTGACTCATGGTAGGGCATAAACCAGATGAGCGCTTTGATATGCAGCTTTGCTGCCAAAAATCTAGTTTTCCCATTAACTGATTCCAGTCAAACATGCCCGGAAACTAGCCAGTGTTTGGCTGGCTCAGGAGCTGGTGTGCAGCAACAGCCTGGCGCTGATTGCAGCCGGCTCACGTCGCTTGCGAAGGCTAAGGGGGGGACTATGATTCAGGGCTCGTGCTGCTTGTGACAATGGCTTTTGTGTAAGGGGAACCATCAGGATCTCTTGTGAAGACTAAGTGGCTGCAAATTGGCACTTAAGAAAAAGTTTCAGAAAAGGGTAATTATCAAAACCACCAAGTGTCCCAGCAGAGCAAGTTTCCTAGCATTGCTCTATATCTATTATTAGTGACAGCATTGGGGAATGTGAGCAGCATCACACGGTAACATGGATTTATTCCAAGGGATGACTCCCAAGTCCTGAAATTAGCTTCTGCCAAGCCTGCTCCAGCAAGCAAAACTTGCTTTTGTCCCTCTCACGTTCTTGAACGTCCCTGGAGGACACGAGACTGGCATTTCATGCTCCAGCTCGCATTAGGCTTTGCAGGGCATCCCATGGAGATATGGAGGGAGGAGCAGCCGAGCTCCCCTGCTCTGCTCACACATCCCCCAGGCCTCTTCGCTTCCGGGCAAAGCAGGGGCCTGGCACAGCCCCTTGGGCTTTCTCTCCCATCGACGTCCCCAGCAGAAAAGCCAGTTGCTCCGATGGGTTTGTGATCACAGCCACAAAACACAACTGCAAGGAGGCCACTGTCAAGCCAAGCACTGAAGGGAGACCCAATGCCTTGCAAAGCATTTCCCAGCTGAATGCTAAGGTACAACCTCCACCCTGCAATTATCTGCTCAGAGGAGATGTGTGTAAGGACTGGAAAAACATTTCATCTTCCTTAACCTGCCAGCAAAAGCGCAAGGTCTAATCTCTTTAAACCATAACAATTTTAGCCCTTCTAAGTCTGAATTACCCCCATTCAGCACAGACTGTGTCGCTGCTGGGCTGTAACGCTTGCATCCAGTTAGCAGAAAGACAGACTCACGCCTGCATTTGGCAGCTCAGCAGACGCAGGCTCAGCGCGGTGCCATACAGAGCCCATAAACCTCCCCCGGGCGCCTGTTCGCTCCAGACGAGGCTCTGCTGGGTTTGGAGAAGAGAAGAGCCTGCTTCCAATTACCGACCCGTAGCGCCGCCCAGCCGCGTCCTGCGGTTGCGACAGGCTGGTCCCAGCCTCCTGTCGCGGGGCAGCCAGTGGTATTGCTACTGGCTCAGCACCCCCGTGAGACGCCTTGCGCAGGCCCCCGGGGCTGGCGAGCACCGCGGCCCGCCGGAGCGCCAGCAGCGATGCGCCGCAGCGCGGCAGGGTAGAGCCAGCCTGCGGCTGTGGGATGGGGAACCAGCAAATGCGGGTGACGGTTACAGAGGGCAAGGCCAACATCGTCTGTCCTGGGGAAAGAGGCAACGACATTATTTAGCACCTACTGGAAGAGGGGGAGGTGGTTACGGCCAGCAGGCTGAACCCTGCTCTTCTGTGCGTGTTGCTGGCGTGGTTGGAGGTGTCTGGGTACGGGGTTTGCCTGCCCGTACGCTGAAAGGTACAGGTTGCGGATGCAGCCTGTTACAGGCTGTAGCTGGGCAATACAAGCCTGTAGCAGCGGGTTGGTCTCGATACAGGTGGACAGGTCACAGCAAAAAGCTGTTTGGAAACAGCCTAATCACGACAGAAGCTGTGCTGGCCCTTGCCAACCCTCCCAAGCGGTGGGACAAGAGCCTTGCATTAGTTACAAAGCCAGCTGCTGTTACCACCCCGAACCCAGGCTAACAACTTTGCTGTGTTTTTTTTTTTTTAACCATTTCAGGTTCCTGCAAGAACGAACTCTAGCCAAATGTCTGAGGAACTGGAGCAAGCAGAGTGCATCTGTACCTCTTATCTCACCAGCCAGCCCCAAGCTGGGAGAGAAGTCACATCATCTACGGGAAGACACAGGGTAGCAGGAGAAGGCTGGGTTCCCATCAGCATCTCCATCTTTTCTGCCTCAAACCCACCTTATCGAAGGTCATGCAGCTACTTCCAAACTGGACTTCTAACCCTCAGCATCTCACCCCACTTCTGCTGGAGCAGCAGAGAATAAATGCCTTACCTCATGCCGTTAGCTGTGCCTGTCCGGCTGTGCCAGAGAGAGCGGCTCTAAGTGAAGCCACGCAGTGCTTAGTTCTGCCTGGCTTCTAGTGCTACCCCGGGACATCATCTCCTGCAGGGTAGGGCTGCACGGTAAAGGGGGTGGTTGCGCTGCCTGCAAAGCGCTGCTCATGCCAGCGTTGCACAGACATGGCCTGGCCAGGAGAGTGGCTTCGCCACATTCCTCCTACCTTTGCCCAAACCAGGTGTGGGCACGTCAGGTACTTTATCAAACATGCAGAGAGCTACGGCCAAAAAGGACCCATGCCAGAGCAGGCAGCCCCGAGCCAGGCACTGCTGCAGGGAGGGATGGGTGCAGCTGGTCCCTGCACAGGTATTGCACTGGTTGGGCACAGGGAACCGGGTGCCCAGCTCTGCAGCCTCTGGTCTGCTCTCTACAACAAGCCTCCCTGCACGAGAGCCGCTCGCAGCGACGGCTGGAGATGGGCTGGCACCTTGCGGCTTCTTAGCAGGGCAGTTACAGCCACTTGCTCAGCAACTGATCTCACACTCAAGCTCTTCTGCACCAGCCCTCAGGGCTGCAGAGCAGTAACCAGCACGATGCTTTTACGCCTTAGAGGGCCGGAAGGGGCAGAGGGTCTGATTTTATTTGCTTTAACAGAAAAACCTTTCCCTGCAATACTCCAGTCCTCAGCACAGAGCAGGCATGGGCAAACCTGCACCCCTGCGCAATGCCAACAGGGCAAGGCCAAGGAGCGGGGTACGGACAGTCCTCCGCTGCACGGGGCCAGCTCTCCCCCCCACCTGGATAGGGACCATGGCCTGGCAGGCTCACTTGTTTACAGCAGCACCAGCGCAGGCTGTCAGGGTAGATAAGCTGGTTGCTCCTGGCCTGACACTCACTGCGTTGGCAGCCCCCAGAGCATGTGCCTGCCTCTCCACCAGCACTGTTTGCCCAAGCCCAAGGACATGGGTGCACCAGAGCGGACGTGACCGGCCTGGTACAAGGCTTTCCAGAAGTGCAGGAGGAACAGCGTGCCACATGGGCAACATACTGTAGGACAGTGCGAGGATGGGGTGCAAAAGCACAACCCTTCCACCTGCGGGACAGAAGGTGGGGACAAGGACATGCCCTTCCCTCTGGATTACCAAGCCCACCCCTGCAGGATGTGAAGGGTCAGCACCATTTTTATTCCCACAACAGCTCTTCTCCCCCAGCTCCCACCCCCCACAACAAGACCAGGAGCCTCCTTTATTTAAATAACCAAAGGTGTACTTTTAAAAAGCAAATACATTATTATCAACCCCAATAACAGTGAACAGCAGACAACTGCATACAGGGGCACTGCTCCCTCCTTCTGGGGACAGATGCTACAGGAGTTGCACAGGGGACACTTATCTTTGGCCACGACGCCCAGCTTCCCGCAGTCAGTCTCTCCCCCCCACAGCCAGGAGGCAAGGAGCACTCTTTGGACCTTCGTGGGTTTTAGCCTCCATCATAGAGTCATTTGTCTGCTATTTTTTGAAGTGCTGGTTTGGTTTCAGCCCCCCCCTGTGCCAGGTTGGAACGCTGAGATGATATAGCTCTGAGCTGTGGCCCTGCTCAGCCTGAGGGCCCCCTCCCTTGGGGCTTTCTGGTTTTGCAAGAGCTGCTGGGGCACCAAATGCCTTTTCCAGTCAGGACTCATATTCCCCCCCCCAAATGACAACCAGAAACAGGCTGCAAAAGACAACGGCCTTGGTTACCCGAGTAGCCTGAAGGGGCTTGTCTGAAGGCAGCACTCCCTACAAGAGTGCTAAAGCCCCCCTGGACTGGGGGGAGGCACTCCAGTTAGAGGAGGAGATTACAGCCTGGAAGCTTGATCCACCCCTGCTCCTTTGCTGTGGGCATCAGCACTTTTGCAGCTCCCAGGGAGGCACCCAGACCCCTGCTAGCCTGCCACCCCAAAGCACAGGGGATGGAGTCAAGGGGAACTCTTATCCAAGCTCCTTCACAGAGGAAGGAGCCTATTTCCCACAAGTGGAAAACCATGCAGCCCATCGACCCTGTGGCTCCTCAGGAATTTTAAGATTTGCAGACCAGGAGCTCCACTGACATCAGCACAAAGACACATGGGAGAGGCACCATCTTTCGGCCAATACTGACCATAACAAGCAGTAAGATGAGTGTGACAGAGCCCTTTGCAGCATGAGCAGCAGGTACCTCAGGCACCACAGCACCTGCTCTGATGAGGTTGAACAAACACCCCAGCAGCAAGTATGCAGCACAGTTTACTGACACCAAGGAAGCACTGAGCCAGACGCAGGTGCTACCCCACAGTGCCCAGAGCTACGCTGTGAACCAGTCGTGGGATGAGGACAGGTTCACTCAGGACCCCAACACAGACCAGCTCACTTGCAGATCTGTGTTGGTCTTATCAAGCAGGTGGCTCTGAAGGCCAGAAATGCAAGTGTGGTGTTTCATTCAGATGATAGTTTCTGGTAAGACTGGACAGCATTTGGCTAAATTCTTCCAAAACTACACGTGCCGGCTTGGTCAGGCTGCTGCCTCCCTCTCTGTTACTGCACCCCTCAATTAGCAAGGGCACTTGTACAGACAAGGAAATCAAGCCCTGAGAGACACTTTAAGGCTAACTGGCCCCACACATTCCCCTTCCCAGCCCAGCTGAACCTAAGGAAGTTATCAGCTCTAGGTTCTTTCTTCCAAAGGCAAAGACTTTTCTCAAGAGTGTCTGCACAGTGCATAACTGCAGCACAAGACCCTGCTGTAATCCAAGGGAGTTTCTCAAGGAGGGAAGGTCACTGGGCCCTTCCCCAGAAATGGCCCTTGAGCTCTGCCACGCCGTGGGTCCACCCAGGGGAGGACACGACACTCCCAGCACACAGAGGTGTTGAACTGGCAGAACCACAGCTCAGGCCTGGCTTCCAAGTGCCACCACCTTGCTGGCAGGCCAGTTGAGAGCAGCACTGTCAGATCCAGAGTTTGGATTTTTCAGCCAATTCCCAGCCCCGTGCAAGCAGTGTTGTCAGGACTGTGCAGACCAGAACTGCTACCCTGCAGTTTTCCATCCATTAGAGGACCAGATCACCACCTAACTGAGCCTGCAAGAACATGGGCCTGGGGACATGCTCACATGAGGCAAAGCCCAGCTGTCAGCTAGGTTTTGTCACTGGCCCATCCCAGCTATTTGAGCTGGGGGAACTCACCTCCGGTCATTGAGCTCTTTGGTAGCACAAGTTTGATGCCTGAGAAACTCAGAAAAAAGGAGACATTTCATTGCAAGATAATGAACCCACAAGAGAAATCCACTCAGTGGGAAACCTCAGCACTGGCTTGACACCCCATGCGTACCAGACAGTGGCATCCCCAGAGTTAGAAGTCACTGCAGAAGAAGAGAAGTCCCTTTGGTATTTGGCAACAGACAGGCCCCTTCAGCCACCACCACATGGTGACGCCACTGGAGAAGCATCTAGGAAGAGTCCTTCACTTCGCCTGGGCGGCCTGATAGCTTGAAAAGGGTCTCCCTCATAATATGAAAGCATCTGTCCGTGAGGTCTGAGACGTCATCTGATGTCAGACCTTTGGTCTCTATTGGTGGCAGAACCTCAACCTTGATTTTGCCTGGGAAAAAGAGAAAGCCTGTGAGAAATCCACACACCACAGGAGCTGTTCTCTGCCCTCCCACAGCCAGGACACCTGCTCCTCCTGCCCCAGACAGCACCAGCGCAGCCTTCAGGGCACTGGGCTTCAGAAATCCATCCCTGGAGGCTGCACTGGTCTCAGATGGGAAAGATGGCTTACTTCCACCTCAAAAGTAGGCCTATGTATGCCAGCATGTGGCAGGCACCTAGCCTTCCCAGGGTTCTTTGTTTCCCATCAGAGGGTTCCCTGAAGCCAAACCTGGTGGCTGGGTAATTCTTGTCCCCTGTGTGCCTGCCCTGCCAAGCTGAGACTCCCCACATCCCACAGTCTAGGCAGGGTGACAGCAGCGGGGCTCTTTGAAGGGATTTGCTCTAAAGCAACACATGCTGGGAAAGCCCTTTGGCCTTGTATCATGTCTAATCCTTTGAAGGGAGATGTCTCTCTCCAGAACAGGGAGGAAAGCCACCTGGTTGAGTGCTAGTCTCTCCTAGCAGAGAGACTGACATTGAGAGCAGATGCTCTCAGGGCAGCTAGGACAGCTCTGCAGGGACACACCAACTGCAGCCTGACACCAGGCAGAGCATTTCCCCTGTGCACCAGCCTGCAGGGCAGGACAGGAGAAGAGGCTGCCCTTGTTCTGCTGCAGGTTTGGAGACTATTTCACTTTGGGCCAGGTGAGGCCTCCCTACTCGAGAGGGGCTCAGCCCTATGAGCACACCAATGTCCCACCCAGCACCACCAGTGCATAAGGTCACGTATCAGGGCTCACCCCAGCTGCTGCAGGAATCGCTGCTCTCATGGGTGGCCCTGCTCTGTAGCGCTGGGCTTTTACACACACCTCAGTATCTCGGCTAAACAGATCCAAGCGCTGCACCAAGTGGTACCCACTACTGCTCACCTTTGGTCAGGCCTCCCTGCACCAGCCCGGTCTCATCACACCCACACCAGCCCTGCTGGCTTCCCAAGCACTCAAACCAGCAAGAGACCTCTTGCTAAGGGAGCTGCTCCATATCGAGGGTTAATTGACACTTCCAGGACTTCAAAGAAGCTCTTCTCTGAGGAAGACCCTTGAAATCCAGTACTCCTGCCAGAGCAGCTCCAGAGCCCCACCTCACCCTGCAGCACTCTCGTCCAGACAACCCAGCCAAAGCGTGCCCCTTTCCAAGGCTGGGATCACTACTCTGCCCTCAACTGCCAGCCAAGAGAGCAGGTGGGAGCACAGGGCTGCAAGCCCTCAGCCCCACTCAGCTCCAGGGTCCTGCTGGGCACAGCCTGCACCAGGCATCCTCCCCCCAGCCCTCCTACTCTTGGCTGTCTCCAGCAAGCCAGGCAGGGAGCAGGCAGAGGGAGAAATCGCTCCCCTAAAATAGAGCTCCTCTGAATGAGGGAAGCACCTAGAAGCCAAACCCACTAGTGCCAGGGGCCTGCCAAGGGAACAGGAGTTACCACCCCAAGCTGGCAGAAAGCCAGCCTTCTGCCCCGCATTTATGCTAACAGACTTCCGAGCTTTAGAGATAGACGCTACAAACTCCCTTGGTTTGCTTGCAGAGGGGTCCCTGCTTTGGAAGGTCAGGAGCTACTGCACACTTGCTCCTTCCACCATGCTTGATCCCTGCCATCACGAGGCAGGACTGGGCTGATCCAGATGCACTCCCAGAGCTGAGGGAACAACCCTGCTCCCAGAGAAGTGTTACCCTCACCACATGACAGGCTGTGATGGTTATGTGCAGGAGAGGTGGTGCCCCATTTTAAACAAAAGCACCCCTTGGCATACTTAATTACACTTTCCTGAGTTAGCCCAGCCCATGATCTGGTGCCAAGTGCTTTGACACAGATGCTCCACATATCTCCCAGAGATGCCTCCTGTTTACCCCAACACTGCCTTCTTCCTGGCTCCCTGCACAGATATGGCATCAACCCTGCCTCCAAGTGGCCATAAAGCCCTCAGAGTCTTTGGTACCTGATGTGAAGAGATTCTTCTTTGGGTTATAGAAGGTGGTGAAGGAGGAATACACCACAGGGATCACTGGGACCTCAGGAAGGAAGAGGAGAAAAAAGGGTTACTTGTACCGCAGCACCTCTGCAGCATCTCAGCCCTGCAGAGGGAAACCCTGGGCAGGCCAGAGACGAGCAGCAGGCTCCAGGCAGCAGAGCTGACCTGACTCGGCTGCATGCACAACCCCACAAACAAGACTCGGTGTGGCCCACTCCCTAAGGCTGCAGCAGTCCAGAGTCAAGGGGAAGCTAAACCACTCCCCAGCAACTCAAGGGACAACAGGGACATTCAAGGCACTAAGGCCGAGTCATGCTTTGACCTCAGGGCTCTTCCTCCCAGGCCAGCCTTCAAAGCCCCAGTAGTTTCCAGGCTGCACCCATCGGAGGATTCTTGTTTTAACAAGCCTTACTGTGTTTTACAAGCACACACAGAGGCCGGGCCTGCTGGTATTGCTTCAGCTTCTAGGAGAGGAAGTCACCAAATGCTGGCAATTGTTCCCAGAGAAGCCTCAGACAGGCAGAGACATGGCCAGGAGGGCAGGCACACAGCTGTGTTATTTTAACGCTGATAAAGTCACTACAGTCAGTGACTCACTGGCAGTGTAAGCAGAGGTGGGTACTGTTTCCACTGTTGTTCTTTCCTTCTAGCAGCCTTGGTTGTGTCACCTCTAGGAGGAATAGGGAAGATACAGCACAGGCTACATCCTGGGCTTGGCCAGCCAAACCCAGCAAGAGATCTGGCCTGTATTCCCTTTTCCACAATCCCTTCTAACAGGGCCTCTTTTAGGGAGACCAGTTTCCTCTCAGGCCTGCAGAGAATGGAGGCAGAGCACGTCCTGGAAGGCAAGGCACATGTGTCCCCAGCAGGCCCTTCCAGCCTGTCCTGCCAGGGCTCTCCTCCCGCAGAGCGGCTAGCTCAGGCAGCCACAGCTCCCCGATGGGCAGCTGGCTTTGCCGGGTGGGACAGCAGCATGCCCCATGACAGGTGCTCCAGAGCAGTCCCCTCCTCTGACCTGCCACTGGGAGACCCCGGGCAGATTTGCTCAGCCCCTCTCCCAAGGTCTAGAGTCAGCTCTGGGAACTTTCCACCTAGCTGCTTGCTGTCACAGCCTGGGAGATGGCAAAGCACAGCACAGAGCTGCTTGCTGCCAGGCCCACTCACGCCCCCAGGCTGGCACCTCGTCCCAGCTAGGCAGCAGTCCCCATCCCCAGAGGCACGGGCAGGCATTCAGGATCCCATGGCAGCACGAGCCCAGAGCTCTGCCCTGACAAGCACCACTGCTCCTTTAGGAGCGCTGACAGCTCCAGCACTGCCTGTAGGAAGGCCAAGGAGCTGTTTGCCTGCTCTTCCATTAACTGCTCACCGATCTTGTCACTTTGGAGAGAGAAGGCATTTAAGACAATACGCAGCAGTGCCATATGGCTGTCTGGGAAGGAGCGGCTAATTCCATGAAGCACAAGCCCAGACGTTGCACTAGCGCACTAGCACTAACAATCCCAAATCAACACTTTGCTATTGTAACCTGGGGGACTGAGATATGACACAACAGCTTCTGGGGACCCCTGGGGCAAGCTCATGAAGTGCAGCGCTTGCCAGGCTGTCTGCTAGAAGCAAGCTCTGTGCTGCAGCCGCACTCCCAGGAACGCGGTACCAGACACAGCACCGCCGTGTTAACAGGCCGAACAGCTGCCTGCAAAGCCAACGCAGAGGACCTGGCTCTAGAGCTGCAGGGGGCTGGAGGAGGCTCTGCTCCTGCTGGGCAGTGCTTTTGACACCTGAGCCGAGGAGTGGAGGTCACATGCTGGGAATACAGCACACTTCAAATCAAACAGACTGCCTCTGCACGACCAGCCTGCAACACCATGGCAAAAACTTTTCAGGATCTACAGCCCTGTGCAGGTGCAAAGCCCCATTACCTGCGCCTGTACAGCAAGGTGAAATGCTCCTTTCTTGAACGGCAGCAAGTCCCCGGTGCAGTTCCTTGTGCCCTCTGGGTACACCCACACCTTCACCTGCATGTGGGGAAATAAAGCTTTGCTCCAGCAAGCCACTCGCAGGGCTCCCTTCCTGCTGGCTGAATCACTGGTTGGCCTTGCCAAGAGCCACAGGTGGCAACAACCCCAGGCAAGCCAGCACCAGCAGTGCCACATGTCCCTGCAGCACCCCTGGGAGACCCCACCCAGACATGGGCCACCCTGCCAAGGACCATGACTCTACTCACATTTTCAGCCGCCATGGTCTTGGCCACCTCAGCCATCACCATCTTGGCACTGTCGGTGCTCTTCCTGTTGATGAAGATGACACCGCCTAGGTAGATGATGAGCCCCACAGGGCCGGCGTACACCAGCTCCTTCTTGGCCACCTGGACACAGTCATCGGGCAGGACCTCCATCAGCCCTAGCATGAGGGCAGAGGGTGAGACCCAGCAGCCACCCCACCAGCTGTGAGTGCCTGCACTCAGAGGGGCAACACACACATTCCCAGGTGGAGAGAGGAGTACCAGGGAGAGGCCAGTGCCTCATTTCTCTGCTGGCTTCTGCTATTGTCAGCATGGAGCAGAAGGAAATTTGGCACATAGCAGCAGTAACGGGCCTTTGTCACAGTCAGCAAGGCGACTGGCTGGTCTTGAGGAGAACTATGGGGAAGGATGGTTGAGGGTCACAGCAGGACCCCTCAGGAAGCAATGTAGCACCACATTTAACACCCATTAACCACACCAGGGTCTGGGCTCTGGAAAGGCTGAACATGGCTGTGAGGACAGGCTGTGCAGCACACTGGAAGCCAGCTCACTCCTCAGCCCTGGGGTGCCCTGCTAGGCCACCTCTCAGGCCTGGCTGCCCAGCACGCTGACATGGGGCTAGGCCACTCAAGCTGCCAGGAAGTCAAGGCTGTGAAGGGGTGCCTAGAAGCACCAGAAGCCAAGCAGCACCTGGGGTGCAACATGTGGGTGAGAGCTCCAGGTAGAAGGAAACCCCTCCTGTTAACTAGTGTCAATAGAGAGAGCTGGACAGGCTGGATCTGCAGTACAGACTGGTCAGGAAAGGGGGGCAGCTTGGCCAGGAGTCCCACCAGGGAAATCCTGCACACATCAAACAGGAGAACTTCTCCTCTCCCTCCAACCAGCTCCTCACCCATCATATCGAGGACGCTCTGGTGGTTGGACACAATGATAGCAGGGCCCTCCACCTCAAAGTTCTCCAGTCCTTTCACCTCAAACCTCAGGCCAAAGAAATACTTGAAGGTCTTGACCACAGCTTTGATGATTCTGCAGAAGAAAAGAGCAATTAGACAGCAGCAGAGCAGGAACAGGATGGGGTTGGACACAGTGTACAGCACCAGGTGCATGGAAATAGGCAAAAAAAAGTAAAAAGAAAAAATAGCTCTACCACAAAGGAGCCCTCAATCTTATCTGTCCTGTGGTTCACCCAGGTGTCCACATCCAATCATGGCTGGTCCCATGTGCTCAAGGTGCTTTAGTTGTGTGCTAAGCCCTATCCTGTCCCAGTATGGGACTTTTACTGGAATCCTAGGGAAGGTCAATTGTAACTCTGAGGCCAGTACAGCCAGATTTGATGGTCCATGGTTCCTACAAGCTGACAGCATCACCCCACGACCTGGCTGCAGCAACAACATTGCCCAGCTCACTCCGAGACAAGCCTATCTGGACCACAGTGCCAAGCAGGTCAGCTACTGTTGCTGTTCCTATGAAAGTGGTGTTCTCCACCATGGGCTCTTCCAAAGACGCAAGTCTGGCTTAGTCCAGCTGCAAAAGCCCTGTGAACATAGGGCAAACTGAAAGCCCTCCAAAGCCCAGGAGGGAGACACTGCTGGATCAGGGATCATTCCTCCTGCTACCAGTCCTATCCATTTGATTTGGCGCCGTTCATTTCCCTTTGTGCTGTGGCTGTAGTCTAGTCCAGTGCTAACAAAGTTTCTCTGCTGCAATCAGAAGAGCCTCACATGCTGTTCAAACAGCTCTCCCATCAGCTGCTGCTCTCCAGCATGTGCTTATCGGGCTACACACCGTTCATCCAAGGAGAGCTATGTTAATTTTGCTCCTTGCACTACCAGAAGATGCCACTTAACAATGCTAAAGAAACATGAAGCGTTGTTACCCCAGGGGAGTCCAAGAAAAGAGAATGAAAGTAGCAGGAGCGAGAACCACTTCCTTATATGAAGGAGGGATGCATGCAGCAATGGGGGGATGCTCCCAGGACAGCTTGGCAGAGGGGGTGAGGTACCCTGGGCAAATGCATCTTCAAGCCAAGAGCTTAGGCCTGTCAGTGGAACTGCAGTTCTGTCCACAACGCTGCCAGGTTCTTCCCCCATGCACCTGAGGGTTGGAGGGGGTCAGCTGGCAGGAGACACCAGCAGCTCCATACAGATCAGCCATGTCATCTAGTTGGCTCCAATGCCCTTGCTGTGCACTCCCAGCTCAGGCTTGCCAGCAGAGACCCCAACAGCCTGAGAAGCAGGGTCCATCTATGCCACCCCCAGACTGAGGGGACCTGGGGATCCTCCAGCTGGGCCAAAGGACAAGCCAGAAGCTGTCAGCATGCAAAGGCTATTTTGGGCAGGGAAGCACCGCTTGCCAGGACAGGAGGCAGAGGAACTTGCACATGAACAAAGCCTTCCAGGAACAGACACAAGCTCTGTCCTCCCCTAAAGCAGGGGGACAGCTCCTGGGAGGTGACCTGCCCTCCAGCAAGCACCTGATGCACTGCCTCAGGGGCCCATCTTCTCCCTGCCAGAGAGGGGACACAGCTTTGCTCCCCACAGAAGGGCACTGAGGGACAATTTCAGCTTCTCCCCCATCAGTGTCCTGCTGGAAGGCTACACAGCACCATCAGCCCAGAAAGCATCTGTGACTTGGAGTAGGAGGCAAGAGCTGAAAGAAAGAAAAAAAAAAAGTGTCTGCTTGGCTGTGCTTCTCATCCTGGCTGGGCAGAGGAGCAGCAGCTCCCAGGACCTGTTCTCCCTCAGGGCCAGGAAACATGCGTGGGGCAATCTGCCCTGCAGCACCCCTGGGGGCAGCTTTCCTCCCAGGTGTAAGGGGAGAAAGGTAAGGCAAGAGACTCGGCAGTGTGAGAGCAGGCTTTTGACCCCCATGCTTACTGCTTCCAAGGGAACTGGGAGAAGGGGTTTGTGTCCCAGGGGTCTGCCCCTGCCAGAGCCAGGGACTCAGCGACTCACCTGGGAGGTCTCTGGGGAACGCTCTTTGATGGCCTGCTTGGTAGACAACCCTTTCTGGCAAGCTGTGCCGAGTATCCCCATCCCTGCCATCAGCTCCTCCACCACTTCTGCCAAGGCGACTTGCCCCCAGCTCACTCCCCACCACCCAGACCGCCCGGGCGCTGGCTTTGACACTAGAGTTCAGGCCAGGCCAGTGCCCGCAGGTAACACGGCTGAGCGACACTGCTGCTATCAGTCCCTCGGCATTCAGAGCTGCTGCAAAGGTTACAGCCACACCCAGGGAAAGGACATGGCGAAGGGCACAGGCTGCCACATTCCTGAGCGCTGCAGGCCAGAGCAGGGGTTACGGGAGTCCAAACTGCATAGAGAAGTGCGGAGACCGGTTAAAAAAGCCATGGTGACATGAACTGGTGAGGTCATGGTGGATGCCACGCCAGACTGACCTAAATCCCACTTCTCCTCCCTTCTGACTGCCAACCAAAGAAGAGGTCACTGCTCTGGAAGTCGCACTGCTCTGAAGCTGCTGGGAGAGGTTGGTTACACATTACTCAAGAGCAAAACATCCAGCTTCCCCCTGCCAGTAAGGAGTGAGCGTTTCCTTGCACAAGATGTGGTCTGAGCAGCTGACAGAAACAAAGGGGCAGAGCTCACAAACGAGTAAGAACTGGGCAACCGGCAGACCTGCTGAACTGGCCACCTTATCTGTCCACAGGGTTAAGCAGATGGACCCTACTCTCCTCCAGCTGCCAAGCACGTTCACTGCTAATAGGAAAGATCCTGACTCAGCGCAGTCACAGCCATAGAGAGCTTTAAATCTGATGACCTTATCACCAGACACGAGGAGCGAGCGGAGAACAGAGAGAAAGTGCCTTTTCAGTGCATCTGTAATAACTTTAATCTGAAATCCAGCAGTGCATTTCATATGCTCTGCTCCAGGCTGTGACAAACCTTCAGGTTACTCTATCCTGAAGGGTTAATGTGGGCTGCTTACCAGATTGGCAACTCTCACAAGAGGTTTTGCCACTCAATAAACAGACCTATCTCTGTCAGACACTGAGGGCAACCTCTTCCAAGTCACTCCGGCTTGGCAGTCAGAAGCACAGCAAGGACAGGGTGTTCTGGACTGGTCAGAGAAGCTGTTACCCGTCTATCCAGTGGCATGTGCTCTGCTCCAACCCCTTCCCTGAGCCTGGACAAACAGTCTGGGATGTGGTAGGAATAAGGAGCTTATTAGAGCACCTCAATCACAGACCTCCCAGGAGCTGGGATACATGACAGCGATCATCAGCCACTGCCAGCACATGGAAACAATGCGTTTAAGTCACAGGAAAATTGTGGTTCTTGCCAAAATCCAGCTCTGAGTTTCAACATGCGAATTATTCACTGCAAGGAACCCTTGTTCCCAAAGCATTTATTTCTAAATTTACAGAAGACTTGGAAAGTTTTGGGAAAAAGAGTGCCTGCATAACTGACACTGCAGACTCTCTTGGTTGCAGAGCTGGTTGTTGACTTCTGGGAGGAGCCCTTGTGTTGGAAAGCTGCTCCTGAGCAGCTCAAGGGGATCAAGACAGAGCTAGATGAGAGATCCCAGAGCAAACTGCTACTTCTAGCCCCTGCGGACACACTATCAGAGCAACCTCAGACCACTGACTCCTGAGGGCAGGGCAGAAACCCACACGGATGTACAGTCTGTACTCTGCACCACACTTCCTCTCCAGCACAGCGCTTGCTCCACCCAGAAACCCCTACGCTAACAGCTGCATGCAACAAGCATGCATGCATGCGACAAGCAAAGTCCTGCGCCACTGGCTGAGCCTCAGCCCAACCTTTGAATCAAAAGGATGTACTAAGGCTCCCCCTTTTCCCCAGGAGATTCCCCCTACCATTATTATTTAGTCTGGACACAAACTCTTGCAGTAAGTAAAAAGTTGCCTACAGAAGAATGAAGCAAGGCTGGCAGTGGGGCCTGCAGCCACCAGGAGCTCAAGTCCTCCTGTGCCACCTGCAGCAGAAGTGCTAATCCTGCTCTAAAAATGCTCCTTGCCTTCACATAACACAGGAGCTGCTCTTCTCCAGGAGCTCCTCAGCCACCAGCCTCGATGCCTCACAGCTTTTCAAGGGAGCCATGCAGCAAGCCCACACAGCCATCAGCAGGCCTCCGGCAGCTCCTCGGCTGCCACGCGTTGCTTACAACGCCCTCAATCAAGATTGCCCTCAATCTCCAGGTAGATGCAGCCACTCCACACCCAGCACATGTACTAAATACCGCCTGTCACCAGGCAGCTCTCCTGGCACAAACTCTGCTTCTAGAGGTAAAAAACACAACTGTATAGCTTTCCCCAAATCTGCGCTGCACTTGCAGCCCAGCATTGCCCAGGCACCTTTCGTGTCCCTGTTGCTCCCAAGTGGTTTCATCTTTACGTGGGGCTCTAAACCCAGAGGACGCAGCACTGGCCGGAGACGCTCCCCACCGCACCTCCTGTCCTGCGGCATCCTCCGCAAGCCGAGGGGCAACGCCGCAGCCACGGGGACGGCCACCCAAGGCACTGCTATTTCCGACCCAGGGATAAGTAGGCTCTTGGCCACTTCTCCGGGCAGGAGGCCTCCTAGCATCCAATACACCCTTGACGGCCAGGCAGAGGCCGGGCCTGAAACTGATCTACCGAGTTTGTGTTTCACTCGCCCCGGACATTAAATCTTTCATTACTTCCCCCCTCGTATCCGTTTCGGGTTCAGAAGCTTCCCAGGGTCACAGACCAAGAAAGCCGCTGCCCAGCTCTGCCCGCGAGCGCTGCCAGCGCCGCTCCAACGACCGGAGGGGAGCACCAGGGGTCAGGCCAAGTGCAAGGAGATTTTTCCTTCCTTCCTTCCTTGAAGGAGCTCCTATTAGGAAAATTAGGAGTTTCTGGAGAAGCCGCGTGCCCCCGAGGCGCCCTGGCCCGCTGCGGCGGGCACAGCTCCTCCTCGCTCCAGGCCTCCTGCGGGACCCGGGTCCGGCACACGGCGACCCGCCACCTCCGGACAGCGATGCCCCGCTTTTAAGGCGGATGGGGAAGGGGGAGGTGGGGGAAACACGCCGCTTTCCAGAGGGCAGGAGCCACCCCGGCTCCCTCCCGGCCTCCGAGCCGCTCTCCCAACCCAGGCGAGGAGCCTCCCTTCCCGGCCCCCCTGGACCCCCGCGCCAGCGGCTCCTTCCAGGAGAAGCTCCCTGCGGCTGGGTGACTCGGGGCGGGAAGGAGAGATAAGGAAACTCCGCCGGGGAGGGCTCGGGCACTCGCCTCATGTTCTTCACGGTGCGGCCGCCGTTGACGAGGACGCAGACGGGCGCCGTGAGCGCCGAGCCCAGCACGCAGAGCAGGTAGTAGAAGCCGAGGCGCACGGCGAAGTTGGCGGCGGCGCTGAGCTCCGTGAGGACGTGGAGCCCCAGCAGCAGCGCCGCGCCCCACAGCAGCCAGCCCAGCTCCATGATGATGCCGCCGCCGCCCGCGCAGCCCGGGCCCTGCCGGAGCCGCAGCTCGAGCGGGAACCGGAGTCTCCGCCGCCGCCGCCGCCGCCGCCACACGGGAGCGGCCTGCGCTGCCTCCGCCTTATGTGGGCGGCGCGGCGCGGCGGGGCCCGGCGCGGCCTCCTCCCCTCCCCTCCCCTTCCCGCCTCCTCCTCCCCTTCCCGCATCCTCCTCCCGTCTCCTCCTCCCGCCGCCTCGGCGCGGGGGGGGGGACGGGACCCGGGGTCTCCTCGGTCTTTGGGTGCCCTCAGGGCCCGGGGGCCCTTGGGTGCCCTCATGGTGTGGGGTCGCCTCCGGTGTCCCCTCGTGGCGCGGTGTGGGAGCCCTTGGGTCACTTGGGGGGGGGGGCCTCTGGGGTCCTCTCGTAGCGCCATTTGTGTCCCCTCATGGCGCGGTGTGGGGGCCCTTGGGTCACCTGGGGGGCCTCTGGGGTCCCCTCGTGGTGGGGTACGGGGGATCTCTGGGGTCCCCTCGTAGCACCATATGGGGGGCTTTGGTGTCCCCTCATGGCGTGGTGAGGAGAGCTTTGGGATCTCCTCATGGCTACGCCATGGGGACCCTTGGGTCACTTTGTACCTCGGTATGGGGGCCTCTGGGGCCCCCTCATGGCATGGTGTGGGGGGCCTCTGGGGTCCCCTCGTAGCACCGTATGGGTGGCTTTGTGTCCCCTCATGGCGTGGTGAGGAGAGCTTTGGGATCTCCTCATGGCACAGTGCAGAGGTCCCCTCGTAGCACAGTGTGGGTGGCTTTGGTGTCTCCTCCTGGCATGGTGTGGGGCGCCTTGTGTCCCCTCATGGTGCGGTGAGGAGGGGATTGGGGTCTCCACATGGCGCAGTGCCTTTGGGTCCCCTCCCAATGCCGTACGGGCCCCAGCCCGGCTGCCTGGCGCCTCCTCGCAGCCCGCTTCGGTGAGGTCTTGCGTGAGCCACTATGCCTGGAGGGGCACGTGGGCGCACCTCGGGCCCTGGCAGAGAGCCGCTCTTCACGTCTCCCTCCCCTTCTCCTCGTCATGCCCACGTCCTCCTCCGGTGGCACCTGGAGGCTGGGGAGGGAGGCGGCAGAGAGGGCCCCGGGACGTGCGGCGCTGGCGTGGTGCACAGCCCAGGCACCTTGGCGTGGGGAGAAGGCAGGACGGGTCGTGGTCCTCATCCAAGACCGTCTCAAGCGTTGGAGCCGTGGAGAGGACACCCGGCATCTCCAGACTGGTTGTGGGGGGAAGAGTCCTGCCTCACACTGTTAGGGTCTCCTATCTGCAGGAACAGCAGCCAAAACCCTTGCTACAACTAATTCACCTGGGACTCCAACCCACAGGCACTAATAAGCTGGCAAAGTGCTGATTCCTGTGAGTAAACTTGCTCCGCTTGGCTCCGCTTTGCTTGGTGCCAGTTTTCACGGGCACAAATGTGCTGAGTGGGAGGGAGTTTCCCCCTCTGGCACTGGGGTTAGGTCAGGATCAGGCCCAACAGCTTTGTGTGTGCTAACCTGGCAAGAGAGATGAAAGCGAGTCTGCTGAAACTGATACAAATCGTTTCACTGCCTTCAGCAGGTTTTGCAGTGACTCTTTATATTAAAATCCCAGTCCCACTGATGATAGGGACTTCATCAGGGTAAGCTGTGGCCCTGGAAATGTGGATTTATAGCCTTGGTATTGTAGACCTGAGTGTCCTATCTCCTGTTGGCATTGGGGCATCACACTGTACACCTCCTGGAAAACTAGAGGAAAAGCGATTATCCTTTTCCAGATAACTCTTGTTCCCTCAACTCTTCCTAGACTCAACAACAGAGGTAACAGGCTGTTCCCTGATGAGCTCTCACCAAAACAAGGGGCTGGTTCGCTGTATTTTCACTGTCCCTCAGCAGCTTTAATGCTGAAACCAAGAGACGAGTTATTTCTCTTTATTCAAGAGATCAAGGCCAGCACTCCCTACAACTGCCAGGCAATGACATCTCAGAGCTGGTCTCGTGATTCCTCCTAATGCCACAAAGAACCATTATTGTATTAGCATCTAGACACAGTATTAGATTAATCCCTCAGGCCTGTGTCGCAGAGGCTGCTCAGTTAGTCTTGCTCCAGCACTGTGCCATCCAGCATATGTGAGTCCTCTTCAGTTGAACATACGCTGGCCTAGAGCATTTTTGCATTATCCTTGTGACTTTCGCTTTTGTTGACTTGGGAAGAAAGTCACTAGCAACCTATCACTTGGGGCTCGTACAAGGCAATCAGCCTAATTCACATATGCTGGCTGACGTTAGAAAACTTAAATGCAGATTTCAGCATGGATGTGGTGCCGACAGCAAATGCTATTAGCAAATACAGTGTGGAGGGGATATTAGTTACTCATTTGTTTCACGTATATGCTGCTAGAGGAGTTTGACTGTAATGCCCCTTGCCCAAGCTCTCTAATACATTACCTGGAATATGCAAATAAAACATTTAATATTAGTCTGTAGCTCAAGGAAGGGGAGTAGTTTCTGATGCCGGATTAGAAGTCAGACGTGGGCCTGCATGTTAGGAAACAGAGCTGCCATGCTGAGTGATTTCTTAAGGAAAATGGCTTTGCAGTTGTTGCCAGATGACGACAGCTTGTGTATTAATATTATCACAACAAAGTGCCTCATAGAAGACAACCCACGGATTTCAGAGCACGCTACATAATGCAGCAGCGATCGTGTCATCTTCCCTGAAAGGCGGCCATTTCTAGGGAGGGACGCAATTCAGAGGCGAAAGCAATACCCTGCCCTGCCCTGCCCTCCCCTTTCGAGCAAGATTCAGCAGCCAGAACTAAGCAGTTCCAATTTCTTAAAAAACAAACAAAACTTACTAGATTGCACTGCATGTTTTGCATATTTAAACCTCTGACTTAATTATTTAGATGCACTGCAAGTGTACCCTGCAGGTAGTCTAGATGAGCAGGGTCCAGAAACATTGGCAGAAACCCATATCCAGCCAGCACTGAACAGACAGTAAATAGTCAGTGGCAGGCACTGCCTTTTTGTGTTATGTGCACGGTGCCCAGTGCCTTAGAGCAGGCGTGACAGAGGCCTCTAAAAGCTGCCTCAAATAGAAAGAGTAACAACAGCAAAGCACCGTCCTGGCAGGCAGGTTCCAGTCCTGTGAGCAGAAGGGTCCGTGCAACATTACTGACGCTGGGATTTCTGTGGCTGGGCGTGTGAAAAGCCATAAAACCAAGACCATTCCCATTGCTTTTGGCCCTGGTTGTCTGATCTCTTGTAGTAAGCTGGCTGTGTTCTTCATCTTTTATTTGCCTTAATTTTTTTGCTTCCTATGGAAATGACATATAAGAAAATACAAGATGCGGCCACACTTTTAATGACTAGCTCCTGCCTGGAAAAGAAAGAGATCCAACAAGAGAGAACATCTCCCACATAGGCAGGGAGAAGATGAACAGAGAAGGGAAGAGAGGGAAAGCGCTTAGTGGGTAGAAAGAAAGGAGAAACATGTCTATCACGTGGCCTAACCCTGTAGCGCTGAGCTGGCCGGAGGGCAGCTGGAGGCTCCTGCCAGCGAGGGCCAGTGATTCAGCCAGGATCCTGGTGAGGCTCCAGCTCATGGAAGGAGGGCTGGTGCTATTTCCAGACCAGCGTCACGCTCCACACTGGTTCACCAAGCATCTGCCCTTGACTTCCCACAGTGTCTTTGGCAACTCTAGCTCCGCGGCCTGTTTTTCTTTACCTCCTGCCAAGGGAATTGTGTTGAAAGCAGCAGCTGCTTTCAGTGATATTAAAAGCAGAAGGAGCAGGAAGTGACCAGCCAAGCTCCTCTCTCAGCTGTGTCAGGGCACCCGTGCGCGTTGGTGACCTTGGCCGGTGAGCACTCACAGGAAGGACTGAGTGCAGGCAGCGCAGTGCCCCAGGCTGCTCAAGCCTGGCTAGCAATCCCCTAAACTTGAGCCTAGGCTCCAGCCTAGACAGCAATCCCCTACTGCTGAGTGATGCGGTGCAGCCTCAGCTGTCGAGACGTGGGAAGGGTAAGATGATCCGTGCCTCTGATCTAACTTCTTCCAGACCCCTGTCAGCCTACTGATCCAGCTACTTCTTTTACTTCCTCTCTCAGCACCTGGCTGTGGGAGAAGTCTCAGAGCCCCGTGTTTCTTTGGTCTTATCTCTGCAAAGATCAGATGGGGTACATTAAACAGCACAGCATCGTGATGCGGATGTAGTTGTACTGCTATAGCTTACTCCCGTGTACGCCTGGGTTTTGACTGGTAACCTGGGCCATCTTTATATCAGTAAACAAGGCTGCCCTAAGGGCTGGTACCAGTAGGATGGCATCACCGAAATCTGCTCCTACAAGAGTTGCCCTGGCAGAGAAACTGAGCAGGGCAGTCCTGGGCTGCGCTGCATCTAATGCCGCACACGGCAGAGCCCGCTGCTCTGCAAGGCAAAGAAGAACACTTTGTGCTTTCTGTTAAACGAAGGATGTGGGTTAATCCCGTTTCCTCCTCACTTGTCTCAGCCTGAAGGGCAGCACTACATCAGTGGCGCAGCCCTCCTGCCCCTCCTCACGTGGGTGCTGTGAAGTAGCCCTTCCCCGCCTGGCCCTCCGTTGATCCTGCACTGCCACTGCCACCGTGCCTGGCTTTCCCAGCCACCAGGGCAGAACTTCAAACTGACCCGCAGCTCCTGCACTGGCTCCCGGTGCCCAGAAGTCACATTATTTGTTGTGCATTTAAATAATAACATGTCAGTGCTCTCGTGACAACAGAGTAAACACTGGAGGAGCAGTTGGGACATTGACTCAGTGTGGTTCAACTGTGAGCGCTGCAGTTACCCGCAGAACTACGTAGCAACTAGGTTGCACAAAAAAATAGAAGCTCAGGATTGCTACACTGCTCTGGCGCTGGGGTTCTAGATGTGCAGCCTTCAGTACCCACTAGAAAGGGAAAGAGCCTGAGGGAGTTTGGCTCTGGGAACAAGAAATTAAGACAGAAAAATATTGCAAAAGTATATAGCCTAACTGAGAGCCTTCCTTTCGTGTAACCTTAACCCACCTACAGATAACTGTTAGGAAAGTAAATCTTTTATCTGCTAGGATGCTAACTACAGCCAGCTGTATTTTTATAGTCCCTTTCATTAGGGAAGGCAAGCACTTTGCACTGTTCATGCAACTTGCTCCACCGCAGCCTCCGGCAGCCTCACAGAAAACGGCCCTGCAGCGTTACCTTCTGCCTGTACCTGCCTGTTCCGCCCACAGCGCCTGTGCCTTGCAAACAATGGTCATTTGTTTACCGATCTGCTTAGTTCCCACCCTGCTGCCTTATCATCGACTGCCCCAGCAGAGTTATCAGCATTTTCCTGCTGATCACAATGTCCCTCCACCAGCCCATCTGGTCCTAAGACACCTAAAAACATTTTTCAGTTGTTCTTTCTAAAACTCTTGGTTCTGCATGCTGGTTTCTCTGAGCTCGTCTTACCTCTGCCTTGAAAAACTCAGCCAATTTATTTAAATCTACATAAGGTGCAAGGCTGATTCGGCAAGATGCTTGTGCATGTGATTAATGCCACACAAGCGGTCCCATTAAGCTCCATGACTCTGCTCACATGACGATCAGTAAGTCTGGAGATCAGTGTTTGCAGGATCGGTGCACCATTAGTCAGATTACTGCTGGGGCTTACACTCCACCCTTTCCCCCAACACTTTTTCAGTTTTTTCTCCTGGTAAACTATGCGAGGAACAGGAGCCAGCAAAAATGTGAGGCTACAAGATCTTTCTGTTGCATTTGCATACCAAGACTGGAAATCTCCCTGGGCTTGATGTTCTGCAAGACATCGCACCATCCACACCAGATGAGGCTCTGCATAAAATGAGAACACACCAAGCACAAGACACAGTCTTGGAAACAGAATCTCATCTTGCTGCAGCGCTCAAGCTTATCCTGGCCCACGGCTGTAAAACTGGATTTTTTTTTTTCCCCCAGTTGCAATAGGATTTGGCTTTTTCCCAAATGTCATGTGTAAATACAGGAAATCAAATCCACCATTTCTAATGGATTTTGTGCAGGTGGGACGGGGTGGTTGACCTGGAGACTGATGGACTAATCAAGGAAAGCAAAGCCATTAGTCAAAGGCTTTTCCTGATGGCAACCGGGACTGAGGGATTTGCTCTGTCTCTCATGTCAGACCCCCACAGGAGCCACCAGACAGCAACAGTATGACTTGCCACCCATCAGGGTCAGATTCAGATGATGGAGCTGAACAAGCCTCCAGGCAGTTCTCCCAAAATGATGGGAATGGAAAAGGGAAACAAACAAGGGAAAGGAACTGCCTAGTTCCTATACAAACCTGGCAGCAGCCCTGGCCTTTCTGCCCAACCGTGGCTGGGAATACCCTGTCCAGAGGGGAATGAACCTGTGTTTGGGACCGTGTCATGTGCTTACAATTAGCGTGCAACTCTGTGTGCGTTTATAGCTGCATGTTCTGCTTCTGAGGTTGCAGCCATGTCATTCTCTCTTCTCCTGCTCTCTTTGATCCCTTTGCTGTGGACAGGTAACCGTAATTACAGCAAAGATGATGGACTGGTTTCCCAAGACAGCTGCAATAATTACTACTGTGCAATGGGCTGCGAGAGCTGGAGCAGCAGGTGACGGGGGCTATGGGAGCTGAAGTGAGATGTGTACCAGAGAGAGAAGAAGCTGATCTCCGTCGGGATCTCCATACCCTCCTCCAAAAGGGCTTTTCCCTCATTCTGAGGCACGACTTTGTACCTGCTTAGTGCAGGCCCAGTTAGCAGCAGCGTGGCAATCTCCACCGCTGGTCTTTAGGCAGCGAGTGACATGCCGTGCGTGGCAATCCTGGGCTGGCGTGGTGCCCCAGGGTGTGCCGGCTCCGAGGGGAGGCCGAGCCCTCCCCAGCAATGTGAAATGGGATCACGGTCCCTTCTCCACCTTTTGCCTGGTGAGTCACTTGCTCCTGGTTTAGACTGATCCTGCAAAGATACTAAAGGGCCTTTGCTCTGAGTCCACAAGTCAGTTACACATCTGCTCAGCTGCTGAGTCAAGGCAGTTATTCCTCAAGCTGAACTTAACTCGTGTGAGAGCCTGTGGCACCACCCACAGCCTGAGCTTGCCCTCGGGACTGTGGTTGCTCTGCTGTAACATCATGCACCTCCTGCAGCCCTCCAGCATCTCCGGGGGCTGCACCCGTCCTCCCCATTTCATCCAGCTCTTGCCAGGCCTCACAGCCACCCCCTCAGAGCTGCTTCCTGGACAACCCAGTGAGAGTTGGGCATCAGACACCTCGCAGGTGCCCCTGGCCAGGAGAGCACAAGCAGCCAGTTCCAAGGCTGCTCTGTGCAGTCACCTTTGAAGGCCATCCTGTCCTCCTCCTGCTCCTGGGTAGCTCCAGATGCATTTCTCTAGCCACCTTATCTAGCTCTCCAAGGGAAAATGGGCACCAGCACCTGCGCAGACACTTGCTGGGCTGGACACAGGAGCTGCTTAAGAAGAAGAATGGTTGTTACGACCGCAGAGCAATGGAAATGTACAGATACCATGCGGCAGGGGAGGGACAGAGGTGAGGGAGGAACCGGCACAGTCAGAGGCACTTTGAACACAAAGACCATTTCTCTTACAGATAACTCCTGTCTTGCCACAGGAATGATCCTAGAGCAGGAGCACCCTGGGCTGAGCCACGGTGTGGGGTATGAGCTCAACCACAGGGGTGGCTCTCTGGGCCAGCTGCCAGGCTGCATTGCACACAGCCAGGGAGTGACTGGAGTTAGCAGAAGCATGATATGAAATTAGTACCCAGCACTTTGGACAGGAGGTCTCAGAAGAGCTCAGCTCCTGGTAATCAGCCAGAGACATGGTGAGCATTCTCAGTCCACAGCTAGAAAGCTGAGCCCTTTCTAAAAATATGGCCAGAGAAGCTGTAACAAAGCCAACTGCTGCTGAGGGACCTTGGAAATGCCAACTCTTTTTTAGGTACCTGTTGGGGAAAAGAGGGTCTGGGAGACCTGTGGTGCTTGGCAGAAGGCTGGGCTACCTAGGATCAGGCTCCTCAACCCCCCCACGCTGGACCCTTCTCATTGCACCACCTGGTCAGAGCTGCCAGGGTGGTGCAATGGGCTTAGGGCCTTCTCCAAGTGCCAGAGTCCAGGACAAGGTGAATTCTTTTCCTGGCAGGCCTCCGTGGCTGTTGGAAATGAAACACGTGCACCTCAGTGGGCTAAAACCCACATGGGGAATATGTCTCCATGAAACAGTTTCTTTCTCTCCATTTCCCCTGTTATTGATTAATTCCTTTTAATGATTCCAGCTAAGAAAGATCTTGTAGTTGCTGCCTGTCAGGAAAGATCAATGGAGCTGCATTAGCAAGAGATACAGAGGCAAACTGTCCCGGCTGAGTCCTCTGCAAAAGCCATCTCTGGGAGCAGCACCACCATCTGCTCAATCAATAGTCCATCATGACCTCTCACTCTTGCTTGCTTTTTCTCCCCTTGAGCTAGCTGGGCAGCAAAGTCTGCTCCAAGCTTTCGCAAGGACTAGATTATAACTGCCCTGATTGATCTGATATGTAAAGAATAAAGGGACCTCTTAAGCCAGCTGACTGCATTGGAAAAACTCCAGCGACTGCACAGGCAGGGTCAGCCCCTCATTAACTCCTGGATGCTTGGGACCCGGCTCACACGACGCATGAAACCTGTAGCACAGCTCCAGAGAGATTCAATTACTTACAACAAATCCAAACTGACTTGTCCCCAGAGGTTTCCCAGTCGGCTGCCTGCACTGCCGAGGCCTTTTCACTGCTGTCACGAGTCCGTTACCCTCTGTAACACTGGGAATCAAATCCAGCTGCAGGTCTGAAGGAGGGGTGTTCGCAGCTGAAACTCTGCTTCAGTTGACGGGAGCTCGGCTCTGAGCCACCCGAGGAGCTGGGACACGAGGGACCTGCAGGAATGGGGCTAAAGCTGGATTCCAGGAGGCTGGTGAGCAAATCGCTGTGGTGCAGACAGCGATGGGGATGGGCATCCCCAGTTCAGGCTCAGGGTGGTCTGAGAGCCTGCTCAGGTCCACAGGCCTGGGGGCATTCAGAAAGCCAGGAGATACCGACTGGCCATGTCCCCGAGGAGTTTGCCCCAGCCACCGGCCGTGAGCCTCCCATGCTGCAGACGCTGCAGCTCAGCCAACGCATCAGGGCTGCTCAAGACTCGCCAGCCATGGCCTGTGCAGCGCGACCCCTTCAAGCACCGTTTTTGTGATACCTCCTTGTTTCTCCTATTTCTCTTTCTCTAGAGATTGTGGTGCTTGGACCCCATGCGCAGGGAGGAGGGAGGAAGCCCACTGCTGCTTCTCCAGTGCCTGTGAGCGACTGCAAAGGCGGAGGGTGGAGGGTGGCCAGGAGAGGCAGATGTCCAGAGCCTGATGCTGGGATAACGGTGAGATGTTCATGCTCTCCTCCAAGATCGTCGGGCTGGCCATGGGCAGAGGAGGTGAAGGAGGTCTCCTTTGCTCTGGCAGCCACTGCCTGCTTGAAAATCCTTGCCCTTTTGCGCACCAAGCCTCCAAACTGGAGCCTCTCTCCTGCAGATACGTTAAGTTAATAAAGAGCACTTGGAAGATGAAGGCTAACTTTTATAAACCCAAGAGCCGTGTGCTTTTTCTCCTGGCATAGCACCACTTAGAGGTGTTGCGATATTTCACGGCTTAGGCAGGCTCAGAGCTGGGACTCGGTATAAAGTTCCTTGCCTGCTCCTGTCGGTGCAGCTTCGTTGTAGCGATGCCATGTGTTAGTGTCACCAGCCAGGAGAGCTCAACTCCTGTTAACTTGCCACCACTCTGAGCACCTCCCTGACCCCAGGAGGCTGCAGGGTGTCCACGAATGACATGTCCAACGCGAGGCACCGCCAACCTTCGCCTTGTCTGTGGCACGTTGCATTGCCGCAGGCTCCGGTTTGCCCCGCAGAGGTGGGTGCACCTCCCGCCTGGGGCAGGCACGGAGCAGACACGGGCGGCTGGGACAAGCCAGCGTGGGTGCAGGGACAGCCGAGCATCCCCACGGGTTAGTCTGCGGGGTCGTGTCTGTGCCCGTCAGCGCTCCCCGTGTCTTCTGCTCTGTGTGTGTCACCGTGGGTGACTTCCTTAGACGAGCACCTTGGGAGCAAGTCCTGTCCCAGCTCTTGCAGGAACAAGAGCGCTCTGCCTCGGGGGCTCCGTCTTCAGAGGACACCGGGAGCCTGCGCGGTGGGATGGAGGCTGGCAGGGGCTGTCTGCAGGCACCGGGAAGGGAGGAATCCCCTAGGCTGTTTCTCCTAGTGCAAGCCATGACCATGAATAGCTCCCTAACTAGCTAAGCCTACGCGGGGATCTGCTTGCTCAGCCCCCTGCTCCATGCTCCTTTGCGAGCTCGTTTTTCTCCTCGGCTGGGAAGACCCTGTGCCTGGCACATGACAGAAATCCTAATGAGAGCAGCTCCCCTTCGGAGCGCCCGGCTGGCAGAGCCGCCCGCAGCGCCCGCCGCAGCCACCACCCGTTGCCTTCAACGCTGCTGTCGCCTGCAGCGAAGCCCTTGGGATGCTGCTCTTCCTTCTCCCGTGTTTCAGGTGCTGGGGCTCTCCGAGGGAAGGCGAAGGGCAGAAACGCTGGATGGAAACCGGAGAGGGAAACTGCACCGACCTCAGCCGCTCGGAGGCTTCACCCCGGGACGGGGGATCGGCAGGGCCACGGGAGTGGATGAGGTCCTGCACACCGGTCGGAGGCTCTGTGTCGCAGGCCTGGCATTCCCGGAGGATAACCTGCTCCGTCTGGGGCCTCGGGGTGGGGGACAGCTTTATTTGACTGCTCTAAACACAGCCCCAGCACCCGACCTTTTGAAACCCCCTAATTCCGCAGCGCTCAGCGGCACTTTGCAGGGATTTGGAGAGGAAGCGGAGGGGGCGAGCGCAGGACAGATTGGAGGGAGGATTGTGCTGGGGGCGGCGGGGCTGTCAAGCCAGCAACACAGGCGCTGATTAGCATTTCTAATTATAACCGCTGCGCTCAGCCGCATCAGGGCCCGGCAGGCAGGCAGCGGCGGCTGATGGCATTGTGCAGAGCCAGCTGCGAATGCGATGCCGGAAGCGCGGATCATCGGCCTCAAATCCTTACAGGCTGCACAGAAAAGAGCGTTAGAGCCCGGATCTGTCATCTCCCGGTCTGTGCCAGGGCCCTGGGAAGGCTGAGCCCCCCGGGAGGTGGGGGGGGGACACGCAGCGCAGCCCCCAGGGGCAGAGATCGGTCTGGTTTGGGAGCGGGGCCTGGGTGTCCCCTCCGCGGCTCGGGGGCTCCCTGCCCCGCTGGGTCGCTCACGCTCTCCGGGGATGCTCACACCTCGCTCGGCTCCCTCGGCCTCCCCGCACGGCTCCTCCTGCTCCGAGCCTGTCCCATGGCTGTGCTGGCGGCGAGCTGCAAACCCGGAGCTGTTTATACGGGATCAGCACAAGGCGTTTGTCCGTCAGGGCTGGCAGCCGGTCTAGCAAGGCGCAGCGGGAGCCGGGGGGATCCCTGCCAGGCGGCTCTGCCTGCTGCGCGCTCCGCGGAGGGTGGCTTCACCCCTTCCGCTCGCAGGTGGCGACGGGACGGATCCGCCACCCCTCGGCAGGGTCCCCGTCGGGACCAGCCGGGCTTCACCGAGAGTCCTATGCGCTGATTTGGTCCCCTGCGTAGGCCTGTGTAAAGCAACTCTAGGCTCATATTGCCTCATGCTGTAATCACACGTCCAGCACCTGCAAAAACCAAGATACACACGCTCCTGATAACCAAAACGTGCCAAAGCACATCGGCTGGTCCGAGCCGCTCACCCCAGGCAGCCACGCTCTAGCTGCTGCAAGCTTGCCTGGTATCTGTGGTTTTGTGAGTAATTGCACACCCAGATATTAACCCTTGCTCAGTATTACTGGATACGTGGATTTACTGTTGTTTTGACTGGAATCTGGATAATATTTGCTTGCCTTTGTTATTATTCTGTAACTTCACAGTAAACTAGTTAGCCTTAAACTGCTGCTCTCAGGGTCTGTTATCACATCCCCAACCAATATTGCAGCCAAACCTTCCACACAAGCAGGCCTGGGTCGCTCCCAGCCCTCGGCCGGTCCCGGCTCCGTGACCCCCGTTGCACCATCCCTTGTCCAGGATCTGAACGGTCTCGCCCAGCTCCCTCCGAAGCCGCAGCTCGGGGACACGGTCTGCGACAGACGGCGTCTCACCGGGAGCCGCTGGCTGGGCTGTCAGGCGCTGCTCATGTCCCCACCTAGAGGAAGGCACAGGGCAGAGACCGTCCGCCGTGGAACGGGATGGAGGGATGGATGGAGGTCCTTGTCCTTGAGACAGGGCTACTCTGTACTTGGTTGTTAGCACAGCCTTGCAAGATAATTTATTCAATAGCGGATAACGTTATAACATACTAGAGTAAATATTATGGGCAAGCTAGAGACCGTTATCTCAGTAGAGCTGCAGAAGACCTTTGGATTTCAGGAGCTCCCCAGGCCCTCCGTGCCACCCGGCACATATCCGTGGGCACCCATTTCCTTGGCGGACGCCTGGGTGCGAGCGTCTGCCGATGCCCTGCGAGCGCCTGCGTCCCGCTGGCGTGAAACCATCTCCAGGGACGTGTGCGAGGAGCCTGCGCACGGCTGGAGAGTGAGAGGAGATAAAGAGCTATTGGCAGCGAGGATGCTGCCGGTCCATGGGTGATGGCCCTCCCTCGCCCCTCGTGCCACATGGAGCCTCTCCGGAGGCCGCGCCCGGGGGATTTTTGGGAAGGGGAAAAGCGGCAAAGCACACGTCTTCGGCTGCCCTCAGCGCCAGGTCCGCCCCGTGCACGGGAGATGGACGGGGGAGAGGCACTGCAGAGAGGGAGCCCGCTGCCCCGGCTCATCGAATATAAGATATAATCACACCTGCAGAATTGTTATTACTCTTTTGATTGGTTTAATTAATCATTCAGTGGTAACTGCTCGTTAGGCATTCCAACAATCAATACTAATCACTTAATTACTTGGCGTATTGCAGCACGGGAAGGTCTGCTCATTCCTAATTAGATTCTCCGGCCAATCCACCCCTGAATATTACAGACCGTGGCATTTCAAGCCTCTCCGAGCTCTCGCCTGCACGTGCCGTTTCTCACCCCTTCCCTAAAGCCACCCGGTCCCTAGGGAGGGTGCAGCCTGCCTGGCCGGACCGAGTGGCCTCACCGAGCCCGGCCGCACGCTGCCGATGGGACCGGCAGCAGGAATAACGAAGCGCAACTCACCGCTTAGCCGCGTTCGGAGGGCTCGGGAGGCGGAGGTCGAGGCAGGCAGGGGGAGGAAAGCGGCAGCCGCCGCCGAGCCTCCGGGGATGGCACCGAGGGGGGCGGCAGGCAGAGCCCAGCCGAGGAGAGGGCTGCGATGGTGCAAAGGAAACGTGGAGGAAAGAAGATAAAAGCGCTATTTTCCCCCAACCGCGGTGGAAAGCAGCACGCCGCAGCAGCGCGACCCCCGGGACCTGCTCTCCCGCCTCCGCTCGGCGTTTCCACCCAGGCACCCCGCAGTGCATCTGCTTGTTCCCGCCATCTTCCAAAACCAACCAAAATCCCCATTAAAAAAAAAATCACAGGGGCTCTCTCTTTCACTGGGCTGATTAAAACTAAAAACAAGATGGGTAAACTCCGGAGGATCACCAGCAGAACATAAAACCCTGCACAAGTGGGAGCTGCAGACAGCTTAGCCGACTGCTAACCCGTGTCCCGCGACCGAGGCGACGCTGTTAGCAACGGCTCCTTGCTTAGCCCCAGACGCCGAGGTCACGGCGCTGTGCTGGCTTTGCCGCAGCGTGATAGCAGGAGAAATCCTTTTGCCGTTACAAGAAGGCAGCAAACGAGCTGCAGGATTTGGGGGGCTCTGGCTAGGTTTTGGTGTGATGATAGTTATGTATCACCCCCCCAAGACCGTAGCCCAGCAAAGGTTTTTTGCTAATTAGTCCCTGGGCATGACAGTGACTAGGAACCCCTCGGTACAAAAGGCAAAGCAACCAGCTTGTTTTCAAGGTCATTTTGTGCCAAATCCAAGTGGGAGTGAGCAATTTAAACCATGAACAAGGAGTAAATAGATCATTTGAAGTGCTAATAATAGCAAGCAAGGAATTATCTTAAAAACAGCCTTACGAGCGACTTTCCCAGGCCATTTCCCACCATGACGTTTGTGCCATCTCTCTTTTTCCCCTCGCTCTGTCTCGTCTATGTCTCCCGTAAACTCCCTGGCTCGGAGACCGTCGCCGCGGGCCCGTTTGCTCGGTGCCGAGCACAAAGCGGTCCCTGTCTCGCCTCGAGGTTTCCTTGCCCAAACGCAATGCAAACAGTGAGGGCAGAAACTGCTGCTGCTGCTGCTCGGCTTTAAGGTCCAGAAGGGAGCGAGAAAGAAAGAAAGCGAAACGACAGACGTCGGCTCGAGGACGCTGACCCCGCGGCCACACGCACCGGCTGGCTGGTGCACATGGTGGGGGCTCTGTCGGGTTACAGCCTGAAATAGCTCTGAGCAAACCCACAGCTATCACAGCTCCTCGAGAGCCCGCAGCATCAGCGCTTCCGTGACCCCCCCCCCCCTTCCTCCAGGCTCACCAGGGTCCCGGCCATGGCGATGGCAATTCTCCTGCCCCTCGTCCCTCTGCCGTGGGACCAGCCCTCGGGTGACGTGTCAGGGCACAACGGTGGCGCTGGGGACCAGCTCCCCCGTGCCCGCGGCTGGGGCGCCCACGTGGGGTGGGACCCCCGCGTGCGATCCCCGGGGAGCGGGGTGACCTGCGGGTGGGGTGGGATCCCGTTTGGCATCCCTGGGTGATGCAGGATCCCGGGTGGGTCCCGCCGGCGGTGGTGTGAACCTGCGAGTGCGGTGGGATCCCGGGTGGGACCCCTGGGCAGTGGGGTGAACCTGCAGGTGGGGTGAGATCCTAGCTGGGATCCAGAGGCGAGGCGAGATCCTGGCTGGGATCCCAGAGCAGTGGGACCCCCCCCTGGGCAGTGAGGTGAGCTGTGGAGGGGGTTAGGTGGGATCCCAGGTGGGATACCCGGGCAGCGGGGTGAGCTGTGGGTGGGATGCGATCCCGGGAGAGGTGGGACCCCGGGAGAGGTGGGACCCCGGGAGAGGTGGGACCCCGGGCAGCGGGGTGAGCGGCGGGCGGGGCCGGGGCGCAGGGGCGGGAGCGGGGAGGCGGCGGCGGCGGCGGGCGGGGAGGGGAGGGGAGGGGAGGGGAAGCGGCCGGGCCCCCCCGCTGCCCTCCGCGCCGCTCCCGCCTCCCCCCGACTGCGGCTGTGCTGCGTGCGCCGAGCAGCACCGAGCCGCGCCGAGCCGAGCAGCACCGAGCTGAGCAGCACCGAGCAGCACCGAGCAGCACCGGGCTGAGCCGAGCAGCACCGAGCAGCTCCGGGCCCGCGGTGCGAGCGG
>NW_020448196.1:4189659-4207990 GCF_003343035.1 Apteryx rowi | reverse complement strand
CGGCCCCGCGGAGCGGCTGCATAAGGCGCAGCCGGACGGCGGTGCCGGTGCCGGTGCCGGTGCCGGAGGGAAGCCGCGCTGCCCCTGGAGCGCACGGGGAGTCCATCGCTGAGCCCTGCCCGAATGGATGCACAAGCCGATGCAGCAGTGCAGCAGCAAGAACCATCCCCTCGCCTCCCCGGCTTGGCTTTCCTTTTCCCCCTCCTCCCTTCCGTGGCGCTGGCGGCGGCGCTGCGCGGGGCTGGGGGCTGCCGCGGGGCGGGCGACCCTTCCCCGGTGCGAGAGGCGCCGCGTCCCCACCGCGCCGCAGGAAAACTCCCGGGCGGCTGCGAGCGCCGGGCCGGGCGGTTGCTGGCCTGGGTGTTTCCTCTGCAGCAAAGGGATGAGAAATCCCGACTCTCGCCAAGTTCCCGGGCTCCGGGGGTTCCCAGGGAAAGCCCCGCTGCGCCAGGCTCCGGCGCGATCACACGGAGAACCGGCTAACGTGGGGAGGGGGCTTCTGGGCAGGCGGGGAGACCCGGAGCGCAGCGGGAGGATGGAGGCACGGCGCGGAGGCAGGAGCCGGGGGAAGCTCCGGGCAGAGCTCGTGGCCACTGATGCTTCGCTGCCTGCAGCCAGAGCGCTGCAGCGATGGCTCAG
The DNA here is from genome assembly GCF_003343035.1 of Apteryx rowi. Lineage (NCBI taxonomy): Eukaryota > Metazoa > Chordata > Aves > Apterygiformes > Apterygidae > Apteryx > Apteryx rowi. Next base: position 4,207,351 of record NW_020448196.1, on the reverse strand, counting down.
CTCTGCCGGACACTGGATGGCCGCACTGCCGGACGGACCGGTGTCCCCGCCAGACCGGTGTCCCCGCCGGGCTGAGCCGGGAGCCTGCCGGGCGCTGCCGCTCCGGGCAGACGGGCCTTTGGCAGCTGAGCCACCGCAGCAGGCTGTCTGCTCTCCAGAAAACCTTGGAAAAAAGGCCTGAAGAGCTGCTGCCTGGTGTGCACTGATGCGTGGTGTAAATCGCCGTGGAGCGGTGCCAGCGGCGGGGGCCCACGGGACGGCGGGGAGCAGAGCCCGGCCCAGAGGGGACGGGGAAGCCGGTTCACGTTGGCGCGAGTGCGGACTGGGAGCTGGATCCCCATCGTGCTGGGATCACCCGTGCGGATACGCGGTGGCAGCGGCAGCGAGATGACGGTCACGCTAAACCGCCCCGTGGAGCGTGCCAGCCCTGGCGCCGTCCCAGGCCGCCGGGACCTGCAACGAAACAACGTCCCCGGGCAGAGCCTCGCCGCCGCCGCTGCCCCGTGCCAGCCCGGCGAGGAGACGGGAGCGCAGGCGCCGGCAGAGCGGCCCTGGCAGGGCGCGGGGAGCTGCTGGGGAGCAGCAGGGATGGAGCAGGCCTTTGCGTCGCTCCATTCGTTTTGCCTTTGAAGCCCGGGGAGAGGAGGAGGAGACGCTTGCAGGGATGAGACCGTCTGCAGGGGAGCTGCCCGGCTCTCGCTCCCCGGGGCATCCCCTGCCCGTCACCCTGCTGAGACCTAGAGGGCGACAACTCGTGACGCTGCATGCGCTGGGGCCCCGATGCCGCCTGCAGCAGCTGCTGGGGGAGAGGGAACAGTAGCTTGAAGAAAAGCTGCATTTAAGCGCTGTAAAGTTGCTTTTGCTTCCCATGGATCAGTCCTAAAACTAAATACATCAAGTCAAACAAGCAAAGAGCAATTCCAGCGCACCCTCCGGGTCTCCGAGAGGGAGGTGGCAGAGCCGCCCTGGCCTCGGGCTCCAGGAGCTCGGATGTGCTCCTTCCCCCAGGGCAAACCTTAGCGACCGCTGCAGACCAAACCGGTGCTACCAACCCCCGGCGCTGCGACGGTTCCCCACCTCCGGGTTCCGTTTCCACCATTTTATGCGAGAATGAAGCAGCGCTGCCTGTGCCGTGCTCAGCTCGTGTTCCCGACCCCCCCTCCGGCCTGGGAACGGGATGGATGCTTGGCTTGAATAAGCCCCAAAAGGGACATTTTGGTCCCTCCAGGATTTTACCACCCCCAGGACATGTCTCTGCCTCCTAACGGGCCCCTTACCTGGCAGCGGGGTGACGTGCGCCCGGCTTCGCTGCCTCCGGCTGCTTTTTGTTTTTTAGCTCTTAAGTGCAACACAGCCGCATAGGAATAGCCACACGTCTTTTACATTTGACAAGTCCTCATTGCAATTAGCTTCTCTTTTAAGAGGAATCAATTAGCGGCGCATCTGCTTGACAGGGAAACATGGCAGGCCGGCAGCGGGCATCGCGGGCCGGTTCACACTTTGGTATTTCCAATTAATGCGCGCGGTGTCGCGATCTCGACTCCAAACTAGACGCTTTCGCGCTTGTCTGCCGATTAGCCGGGAAACCCATTAATTCTGGCTGAACTCGGACGATCGGGCTGGGGAAGGCGCTCGGGGCCGCGGCCGCTGCAAAGCGCTCGGGGCTGCAGGGCTGAGCTGGTTCGCGTGCGCTATGAGCGCCCCCAAACCGAGCCGGGGGGGGGAGCTTGGGGGGGGGGACGGGGAGGACGGTGCTTTTCCTCCCCGGACCGAACGCCAGCAAAGCCAGGAGGGCCCTGCGGCCGCGGGAGAAACGCCTCCCGGGAGAGAGCGGAGCCTTCCGCGAGCGGCTGCGCTGCGGAGGGCAGGCGGTCACCGGCGCGCGGCTCATCCTCTGGGCAGGCGGCTGCGCGGCCGTCGGCCCCGCGGGGCTGAGCGCTTCAGCCGGCTCCTCCGAACCCAGCGCTGTAATCTCCCTGCTTTTAGGGAATTTTAAATGACCTACTTGCAGCGGGAGTTGCATAAGAGACTGGTGAATATATATATATATATATATATATATATACACACACACACACACACACACACATATAAGGGCTGAAATTTCCACCAGTGCTCAAATTGGTTTGTAGAGGGGAAAAAAAAAAAATAATAATAAAATCATCGCGGGGACTTGCGCTTCCCCAGCACAGGTCTGAGTCACTCAGATCAGTGGGGACCGGGGACAAACCCACCCGGCAGCGCGGTGGGAGCTGCTGCAGCAGCCGGAGGTGCCTTGCGCAGAGCCCCGGCCCTCACCTCCCTTTCCCTCCTCTTCCAGGGCCGCCTGCCCGGCATCAAAGTGAAATACCTGCTGGTGGTGTGGCTGGGCATCTTCGTGGGCAGCTGGGTGGCATACATGCACTACGCGTCCTACTCGGAGCTCTGCCGGGGCCACGTCTGCCGCGTGATCATCGTGAGTGCCGGCGAGCCGCCCGCGCCGCGGGGCCGCGGAGGGAGCGGGTGGGAACGGCCGAGGGCTCGTGCGCCGCGGAGCTCGGACCGCATCCCGTCGGGGTGGCGGCAAAGCCGGGGCACGAGGTGCCGGAGGGCAGCGCGCCGGGCCGAGCGGACACGGGCAAATCGGCGCCCAGGCCGGTCCGTGGAAACGAGCTGCAATGTCAAGGCAACGACGGCGGGATGCGCGCGCGGGAGAGCAGAAGTAGAGGCTGCTTGCTCAAGGCTTGCTCAGGAAGGTCTCTTTTCCCCCAAATCCGCTAGCAGGAAAGGAGAGCTCCCCAGAGCAGAGGGAAGTGGTGCAGCCCCACCACTTTAAAGGCTCTGGGCCATCCCCGAGACGGCCGGTCCTGCAGCCGGTCCCACCGGCCGCAGCTGCTGCCGCTTCCACCGCGGCTCAGGTGCACCGAGACACTCGTCTCTCCATGCCCCCCCTTAAAAAAACCCTTGCTCCGTGGCCAGCGGTGAGCTGCATCTTTGATCCTGGGGCAGAGGAGTCCTGGGGCTGGGGTTTCCTTTGCACAAACACCCCAGGGAGTTTGGGGAAGTCGCCCACCGGCGGCCAGCCAGCCCCGGAGCCGCCGGGTGGTCCCAAAAGGCAGCCAGACCTGCAGCAAACACCAAGGTGACGTTGCAGTGGTGCCACGCACAACCGCTCTGTCCCAGAGAACCTCAAAATCCCCAGAGCAAAGTAACTTTTTGGCAGCTGCAGATATTGCTCCTGCCTCCAAACAGCCTGCGTGGCTTTGCAATCAGACTGCCTGTTTTAAAAGGTGTTTCTCTCTTGTGTGAAAGACTCGCACGAAACCAAAGGAAACAGGCTCACCAGGGATGCAGTGACACTGATGAGAAACAAAATGCTGTCAAATATATAAAGTAAATCGAGAAACAACAAGGGAAATGTGTGTTTGTGTAATCGCCCATTGATTGCCACCTTAACTGTTAATTTCTGGCACTGGTAACAAATAATTCAGGCAAATGTACTTCCAGAAGTCATCAGCCTCCCTTGAGTAGACTGCAAGATGGTTTTTAAGTGCACCTAAAACTAGTTGGTGTTTACTTACTCATTAGCTGTCCCAAGGCCTGCACCACTTCCCAGGGTCTGAGCAGCTCGTGTGCTAATAAATGCTGCTGCATTTACTAATTTAGCACAGCTCTGCGGCACAACAGAACTTCTTAAAACAGCAAATAGATGTCCACCAAGGGAAAACTAGCAAAAGAAGCAGGGAGTTTGCACTGTTTCAAGCTCCATCTGTGAATGAGTCCAGCCCCAGCAGAACCAGAGCGGGGCTGTTGTTGCACGTGGGTTGCTGGAGCTGCGGTCTGGATTCTCTGCAAAACCAGCTGGACTCAGCTCTGTGCAGACACAGTCACGAGGAGACTGTGACCTTAGAGGCCAAACCCCTTTTTGACAAACATAAACTGCATTGCCACTGCTACGGGAGCAGCGAGCAACGTCAGTGCAAGGTGCAGGGTCGAGCTGCAGCGAAGCGGGTGGTGAGGGAATCTCAGGTGCCGTGGGAAAGCATCAAGGCCGTGGTGCTGGTTGCACTGCTGGCTTTCTAATTCCGCTCATTCGTTGGGAGACCTGTCACCACGGCTCCGACTGGCGCCTGGGAAGGAGAGCGCCTTTATCCAGGGCGCTGGACTCGCAGCAGCCAGAGGCTGACTTAGAGGCTGGGCAGCTGCGGCTCATAACGCACAGGGAAACCTCTCGGCTGTGCTGTGCACGTGTCGAACGTGCGAGCGCGCAGCTACCAAGCGCTGACTCCAGCCTGGCTGCGGGAAAAGGTGGGCGAGGAGCTCGGAGCACAGCGGGTTACGGGGAGCAGGACCTGGCAGGCAGGATGGGGAGGCGCAGAAGGGGCTTGCATGCACCCAGGCTCTGGGGTGTGTTTGGGGCATCCCAGCTCCAAAGCTGTGGGACTGAGGCTGTATATCTTGGATCGCCCCCTTTCATCTTGCACCACCGTGAATTCCTCTCTCTGCCTTCCTCTCCCCAGTGCGACCAGTACAAGAAAGGAATCATTTCTGGCTCGACATGCAAAGACCTGTGTGAGGAGCACACCCTCCGCTTCCAGCGCTGCCTCTCCTCCTCTCCCACGCAGCAGGTGGGTCACCACGTGGGCAAAACTGTCTCTCCCCCTCTAGGGAGATCAACTAGCTACAGGAGAAGGGTGCAATCACCCCCCAAAGCGGTATCTGCCAAGCTCTGCCCACTCCCACTTCTGTTCCTCATCCTGTATCACCCAGGTCTTTTGCCTGGAAGAGCTGGAGCAGGCTCTTCTCAAAGCCCTGCTGGGCTGCTGCTCGCCCGGAGCTGCAGCGCTGGCCGGCTTGTTCAGCTGGGTTCCCGGCACTGGCACAGCAGATAAGAGGGAAACCCCTCGAGGCATCGCTCAGTCCCTCTGCAGACCTGCTGTTGGGCTGGATGACGCCCTAGCTCCCACATGGCCTCCTGGAGCACGGCGCGCACGTTCCCCAACCCTTTGGCTATCAGCTGGCCAGGCAGAAAGGCCGTAACTAGGTTCTGAAGCTACGGCACCTCTTTCTTTCCCCTGCTTCTGCATACCAGATGGGAGAGACGCTCGCAGAGCGAGGGAAGCGTACGGCCCTTCCCTTCGCTGAAGCTGCCCTGCAGGCAGAAGTCTCCAAGGCTGGAGGCGCCGTGTCCTGGGGCCAGAAACCTCCCGCGTTCTGCTCACTCCTGTCAACCCACAAGCCTATTCTCTGTGTTTGCTGTTATTTTTCCCCTGTCTTTACCGTTTCCCTCTCCTTTGCTGTAGGTTTACAGTGGGCTCTGGAAGGAGAAAGAGGTGATTATCAAATGCGGTATTGAAGAGGCCTTAAAGGCAGAGAGCAACCCGGATTCTGTGCCCAGGAGGGATGTGGTTCTCTTTGACAAACCGACACGAGGGACATCGATGGATGAGTTCAAAGAAATGCTCCTGAATTTCCTGAAGGTCAGTGTGGCAAATCCCTCCAGGAGCCTTTAAGGCCTGGAATGCTACTTACCAGTAGTAAAGAGCCTAAGCTAAACCCATCTTCCCTTCCATTTAAATAAGAGCTCTTAGGGTCAGAGGTCTCTCATCAGAGCTGAGTTGGTGCAGGATCTGGCTCCTTATGACACATATTGCAGAGCAAGTACCTGGTTAACTGTGAAGAAACTTGGTTCTTACATAGGACGGCTGATTTGCAAGGTTTCTGTCACCAGTAGCCCTGGAGGCTGCTGTCCTGTGGCTGAGTGACGTCCGTGCACAGCAAAGTTTATTCGCAAAACCATGGGAGGCCCTTGCAGTGACAGTCCTGTTCAAGAGCAATTACAAGTTACTCCTTGTACAAAATGTATTCAGAGCTTCAAAGGCCACAGTGACACGTTATAACGCAGGTGACACCAGGAACAAGAGGGTGGCAAAAATAAGGTTTCTTCCCCTTGACAGGACCGAGAGCAGGATAAGCCCTCCATTATATGAAAAGCGAGTGATCTTTCAAGAGGCCAGACCACAAGCGGTAGCCCAGGAGCACAGGCTCTCGCGGCCGTGCTGTGCCGCTCCTGCGCGGCCGACGGCATGGCCTGCTGGGGCTGCGTCACTGGCAAGCAGTGGTCTCGCACGTCAAAGTTTCTGAATTGCAGCTGAGTCCTTTCCTAAGCAGTATTATGTACTGTCTGCCCTTAGCACAGGGTTTCTATTACAGTGATAATGTCATGTAAATCAGAGGCTCCGAGCAGAGCCAAACTCAGGCCCATCTCATGCCAGCTGTGACTCATGCCCTGTCCAGCATGTGCTCTAAAAGGTTTTTTCCCATCCGAGTTTAGAGCAGCCCCTAGGCTGCTACAATTATGCTGGAGCAAAACCCGCCCAGCTGTAACATAACACAAGACTTGCTTTACCACTGCGGCTATTCTGTCTTCCTCCAAGCCAAGCGCTCGGTTCTTTGCTTCCCCAATTCATTTTCACAATACTGAGCCTGAACACAGAAAGCTTTAACAGGTCTGATGCCATTTCTCATTCTGTTTGCAGTCCAACCTAGGAGATCAGACTTCTCTTGCAGCCTTGGTGAGCCAGATCATCACCATGGCAGATGTGAACAGAGATGGGAAAGTGTCTTTAGCAGAGGCTAAATCCATCTGGGCACTACTTCAGCTCAATGAATTTCTTCTCATGCTCTCCTTGCACGAGAAAGAACACACTTCCAAACTCCTCGGGCACTGCGGGGACCTCTACATCACAGAGAAGATTCCCCACAACTCCCTCTATGGAACAGATGTCCCCCACTTCCTCCAGTCACTGCTGCCTTCAGTCATCCACCGACTCATCCACCAGTGGTTTGCACCAGCATGGCCCAGGCGGGCCAAAATCGCCATCGGCCTTCTGGAGTTCGTGGAAGAGATATTCCATGGGACATATGGGAACTTCTACATCTGCGAAACCAGCTTTAAGAATGTGGGCTACAATGACAAATACGACTTCAAAATGGTCAATCTGAGGAAGGTGGCAACAGAGATGACAATCAGAGGTTTCCTCAAGGGACGTCACTGTGAGCAGAACGTGGACTGCACCTATGGGAAGGACTGTATGGCGACTTGCGACAAACTCATGAAGCAGTGCAAAAGCGATATGGTGCAGCCCAACCTGGCTAAAGTCTGTGGGCTGCTGCAGGACTACTTGCTGTATGGAGCACCACCCGATTTGAAAGAAGAGCTGCAGAAGCAGCTCCGAACTTGTATGACCCTCAGTGGCCTGGCTAGCCAGATGGAAGTGCATCACTCCCTCGTGTTGAACAACCTCAAGACCTTGCTTTGGAAGAAGATTTCAAACACCAAATATTCCTAATGGGAGAAGCACAATCCCAGAGTTTAGAATCTAAAGTCCTCGGGTAAAGTCAAGCCAAGGGTCAAAGGCCTATTTCTCCTTCCTCTCCCCCACAGGAAAACACCCTATACAGGGAGTTCAGCATAGTTGCAGCCCCTTCTCCTTCATGAAAAGCAAAACATCATGACTTATACCACCCAGCAGAATCATTGAAACGGCGCTTTTGGCCTCCAAGAGCGTGCTGCAGAGCAGGAGTTTCAAGAGCCTGGCTGAATAGGCTTGGGGGAAGAAGATGACACAGGAAGAGATAAGGAACCGGAGCCCAGATGGAGGCATCTAACTGTTTCTTGATTAACAGGAAAGCAGAGCAGAAAGATGAGAATGAATCATTCATGCTGTACTTGTCACATCTTATTTTGATGAACATCTCTGATGTAAATAAATAGCTTTTTCGTGAATCACACCAGTACATCAATAGCAAAACAGCAGCCGTTTAAATACCGGCCTTCTTGTGATCTAAAAGAGAAGAAGGTAGATTACCCTACCCAAAAGTATCTACTTAAAAGCATCTGAGTCATTCACCATAAGATCCAGCTGTAACTTAGGAAGCAAATAAGCTGACTTTTCCACCCAAGAGAATCCTGACAATTGTTTCATTCCTTGTTAAGTGCCTGGCCCCATGGCAGGGATGCGATGGTTTAAAGGAAGCTCCCCACCCAGCTGCTTCTGCTTGTAGCATGAAATTGTCTGCAAGACAGTATGAGCCATTCCATTTCATGTGCCAGTTTTGAAAGCATATAGGGCAAGAATAGCTACAGGAAAGCTAAGGGCTACTACAGAAACAATTCTGACAGGTTACCATATATGTTCCATGTTACTTTGCATGATACTAAATCAGCCATTCAGGGATAAGTCAACCTCAATTTAATTCTCTTAAAATTAAGCTAGGCTTCCACTGCAGAGGTTAAAGATTAATACCAGAACAATCCATTGCTTCTCCCATTATTAAAATAAATTTCCAGGCAACCTTTCAACAGATACCAAGACATTTCCTCCTTTGGCTGCATAAATACTAGCAGGTCTCCAACTACAGTCCTGTTTCCTTTAAATGTTCAATTCTTCGACCTTTTAAAACAATGGGCAGAAAGGAAGAGTTTATGTAAACTACCATGAGCTTGCTGTCTGTTCCCAGCACAATCGTATTCCTGCTGCTGGACCATATGCCAGTGTTCTTGCCAATTGCTTAGTGAAGTGGAGCGTATATCTGACATACAACCACCGAGGAAAAAAAAGATTATGTCTAGCAGGATATATAGCCTCTGAAGGCAATCTTTAATGTCACGGCTGCAAACTTACGAGCCCTTTGGAAGAGAGATATCAGTATTCCCTCCTATTAGTTCTATAGGATCATCATTACCTCTCACGGTTATTTATGGAGGAAATGTTTGTGTGTCAACAGTGCTCTAAATCTAGCACAGAACCATTGCAGCTTGCTTCCCTCAGAGAAGTCAGCTTTCCAACATAATTCCTCTACAGAAAGGTTGAGCATCTTTAGGGTTTGTTCTGAAGGATGGCAAGACCATCCGAGTCCACCTTTAATTCCTTATTAACACTGCGGAGGAAGAGTCAGTGAAGACTCCACCTCCGGGTGCTGGACTGATACATGCAGCTATCAGTTCATCTGCCAGTTTGCAAAGGGACTGTTGGGTGAAGGGGGAGGAGGGGGCAAACGCTGGAATTTTTAATGATACATGTAGCTACCATAGCTTTTATTCTATTGTCCTCTATTCCCATGGCAACTAGCTCTACTGGCAGATTAATCTTCTTCTGCTATTAGAAAAAGGAACTTAAGCACTCCAAACCTTCCATTCAGGTTTTCCAGAAAGTTATTTTTGGTTCTCTAGTCTCTAGGCTTGAAATCTTACTGTGGACTTTTTCCACAGATAAACAGCATCCCTCTACATTTAATTTCCTCCAGTATTCCCCCACCCCCAAAGCAATACGATTAGATAAAGCAGCAGGTAAGCAGCCAGAAAGATGGAGGAAAGACATATGTTCCTTGCTTATCCACATAATCCTAAACACCAGAATCTCTTTAAGCATCGATGAGGAAAACATGAAGTTCAGGGAGAGAGACAATGTACTAAACAGAACTAGTTAAGACAGCTTTATTCAAATAAAGACACTTTTGACAAAAACCTATCACATTTGGACTGACACTCTCAAGCATCAGACTTTTGACTCACACATCCTGGCTTTGCATTTGGAAAACAAAACTGAGTTTTGTCCCTCACTAATAAAAAGCACAAGTGTTTCTGAACACATATTTATGGTTTACAAGCTACCCTACAATATGGGAGAAAAATGACTAAAGCCTGATCTTCAGAGCAGCTGTTGCTCTAATAGCTTAACAGATTTCGAGAGCATTAGAAAGGGAGCGAGGTAAGAAGCAGAACTTCACCTTTCATTGTTCAAGGCAAAGACACAAACAGTTCTCATACACACTAAGAAAAGTTCTAAATCCTAGAAAGGTTAAAAATGAATATTACTTGGGGTACTATAAAAATACAAGCACAATCATTTCAAACTACTGCAGTTGGCATCTTTATTTCATTTTTGTTTTTAAAACCCCTTCTTAGCCATGTGGAGAAAACACAAGATGACACAAAAGTACTGTAGAATCTGGCTGTGAAAATAGTGTATGAGTTGGGATTACTGGGAGAAGGGAAGATTACAACTTTTAAGATGTATTCAGCAGGAGCACAGCAAAAATAGAAAGGATGCTTGGAGCAGAACAACTATAATTTTTTTTAAACTGACATTTGACTACACAGGTTGCAGCAAATACTCTGAATCACAAGCAACATCACATGTACTTTCACTGACTGTAGTGTTGGAGTTTATTTGAACCCATGTACGAGAAAAGATGAAGCTTTAGGAATCTTCAAACGCAGACACTGCTAACCTTTTCTTTTGCTGTAGGCAGGTTTGCTAGAAATTCTAAAACTCGTGGCATGATCTGCAAATAAATAAAAGCCCCAGGATGTTAGAAAATAACTTCAATAGCCAGCAATCTTCTCCAGTTCCAAAGCATTTAAATTTCCTGAGCTGTGCTATAGATGAATCTTTGCAACACTTATTTCTAGGGTGCATTCCAATTCTTTCATTGTACTCCTGTTTTCACGTACAGGACACTTTCTTGAAATCCACAGACTAAAATAAGCAGTGATATAACAGCTTCCAAAGAACTCTAGTAAGAAAGAGGTAAAGGCTTTTATGGCCTTATCCCTAAAAAAATCCTCAACGCACAACCTGAAATGGATACTAAATTAATATTACAGATATGTGCAGATATACAAATTTGCAGATTATATAAAATCAGAGCCTCAATCTGCACCTTCCTGCAGCATCTTCTTATTCCAGCCCTGTAAATTCCATACCAAAAAAGGTCTCATCAAGTAATGGGGAGGTAACTTTTGTGCAAGCCATAGGAACGACAGCATTTTGTAGACTGCCAGGCTCTCGGAGAGCTCATTGTATTCTGCTCAGCTTGAACTTATTTTCATTATGCTTAGGCCCTAGTATATTAAGTCTCAACAACAGAGGGATTTGTAGCTTCAATGTGTAGCTTCACACCTTTGAACTTCTCCTTACCTGTTAGTTTAAAACACAAACAAACAAAAAAACCACACAGGTCGGCCACTATTTTAATGTCAGTGTTATCCAAAACAACCATTTAAGTTCTCCTTTGCATCTTGAGACTGAATGTAGATATTTATTCTTTGCATTTCTGTAACTGTTTTGTTTGACTTACTGGGTATCAAACTACTTTAGAGTTCGCAGCAAAATACTGCTCCACACAATGCTTTCACTTACAGAAAAAAACTTCTCAAAGTAAAATCTCACCACAGGAGTTTTGAACTAGTACTTTTCAAGGTATTTACATTTTTGTGTTGGTAAATCAAGTACAAAGGAAGAAAAACTCTGTTTATTTCAGTGTTCAAAGCTATAACAAAGCAGTTCTAAACTGTAAAGGGTTGACTTAATGCGCACCAAGATTTTTTTTTTTCCTCCTTTCTCTCAAGACCACTTCTACTTCAAAACATTCATCTTTTTTACAGCTGAAAGCCAGGTAATTCTTTCAGTAAAGTAATATTTATAGCCTGCGATTGTTGCTCGGTCTTGGGAAGATGGTTAGCAGCATATGCTAACTGGAAGATTTTAATAAATATGCTATATCTAACATACCAAAGTTTTAAAGAGCCTCATTAGGCACTCACGACCCCTACAAGACCCTTGATTTGAGTAAAGGCTGATGAAAAAATCAAATACATATTTCAGGGTTAAAAGAAGCCAGGAAATTTAAATGGAACAGTTGCATCCTAACGCATGCCTCTTTGCATAACCGTATCCCCAACAACCTTATTAGCATTCTTTTCCAAAGCCACTCCTTTTAGGCAGTTAGGCAGTGGCTTTTCCCAATTAAATGGCTCATTTTGCAGCCAGCAGCTACCCGCTTGGTTAATGGCACCTTTAGCCCTCATAATGCCCATTTAATGAGGACATTTTCCACCATTTAGCAGTGTCAGATTTTGTCAGGCTAGTACTCAGTGCAGAGCCTTCCAGAGCTTCAGAATGCTCGCGAAGCCATAGCTTTTCTCTCTCACCACTTGTTTCAGTAACACCAGCCCAGCAGAGGCCCACATGTACCACATCACCCAAAAAAGGACCGTGACGCACAGAATTACTACAATGCATCAACACCTTTGCTCCTTAATGGCTCACTGCCTTGGAGGTCAAGTTTTCTTGCCAGCACGCTAGCACATCAACACAGCAGAAATCAATTAAAGCAGCAACACTGTGCCGAATTATATTTTTGCTATTTTGTCTGCTGTGTTATCTGCTAGAATTTGATGCACAGAGAAGATAGATCTCTTCCTGAGAAACAGGGCAAAGCATTCCACTTTTGCATTTACTGAAGGTTAACTTTACTGTTTTAAAAAGACTTCAGGTTTTGGCATATCTTTTTTTGCTTATATTACCGATATCAATCTTTTTACTTGTTTCTTTCTTCAGTATGCCTAAGACACCATCTCTCATTATATTCTGAATTTGTGACACGACAAACACTTTCAGTAGCATTCTGTGTTACAATGTGGTAAGAAGAGACCTCTTCTGATAAATAGCTCAGGCACTTTAAAACATGTAAAAGTGTAGGCTCTCAGCAAAGGTGTCTACTTGATTAAAACAGGACTTCACTGTGGAGACAACTGAGAGAAATGCTTTACTTCAGTAGCTTAGCATCAGGCCTGTTGTATCGTTTGTTAACATCAATTTAATTTTAAATGGACTAGTTCTTCCATGTACCAATGTCTTAAGAAGTGATTTTCTTTTAATTAACTTTTGGTTTGTAACCGGTAACATCTAAAAAAAATTCCTAAATAAAAATACTTTTTTCCCCTCCAACTAGCTCTCATACACTTCTGCTATTTTGTTTAGCTGCTATAAATGCATTTACATCCATTCTTTAAGAACATCAACTACAAAGCAGCCTACACATCCTTTCTGCATCACCCTGACACAAATACAACACTGCAGTCACATTTATGTCTCAACAGGGCAACAATTATTAACAGTTAAGTCTCATCACTGCCTGGCTTGGGCAACAGAGCTAAAACAGCAGCTGAACTTAACTGAGCGATCAAGTGTCTGGCCCAAAAGTTGCAGGAAGCACTGACATGCAGCTTGCTCACTGGCTTGCCAAACAGCTGTTCTCATTCTCAGAATGTGGAACTGATGATGTTCCAAGTTCATTTGCATGAGCTTTTACCCTTTACATAAAACTACACATTTACAAAACAAAATCCTGTCTTCGCTACTTATCTGTCAGAATACAAGAGTTCTGACTCACTGACAGGTGCCCTTGAAAGGATGCGCTTTGGGAGCTGAGGAATAAAATGCACTTCACAAATGAGGCATGAAGAAATTCATCAGAAATGTGTTTAAGACTGCTTACAAATATTTTAAAGATCATAGTGGTTTTTTTGAAAATAAACTAAAAATTGCTGCTGTACCTGAATGGATGAACCTGAAAACATTCCTCCTTAAGTAGATGTTTGTGAGCAAAAAAGATGAAAGAATATTGAATTTTAAGTTCTTTTCACAGTTACACATTCAAGATGTCACCAGCAGCAAGTATTTAATTTGTCCAAGTCTCTTAAGAAGTCAGAGGGCCACGGTGTGTCAGCCCAAGGACTTGTCCCCTAACACTGACTATTTTGGTAACACATTAGGGTTTGAGTAGGTTTCCAAGAACTGACATAATGCCTACCTTCAATACTTGAAGCAAGTTCCAGAAGAACTCATTCCTATTCTCACATGTACCTGTAAGAAGGAAAAAGATCTGGGGGTTTTTTTTGTTTTTTTGTTTTTTTTCCTCCCAGAAGCAAGCATGATTTTAAAGACATACTTCAGAAGATTCACTCTGATTTGAAGGCAGGTATTCATACATAAAGTGACTAAATTGTTGATTGCACCTTCTGGTCAACCTTACTTAGCACTTTTGAGAGTCAAGATGTTGTTGATAGAGTAGTTACATTTTAAGTACAGTAAATTTTAGAAGTAGGGTACTATTTCCTTCATATACTAAATCCACACCCAACTGCTTCTACCTCACTCCAGTACTTTCAAAACAACAAACTTAGGCATCTGTTTCCCTTGCCTCCTCCACACACAGGTGTAATTCTTGGTATCTACATAATGTTAATCCCTGCAAAATTCAAGAGGCATGGTATCCCCATTCCACAGACAGAACAGGCAGCAAACACTGATGTCTTGCAGGCCACAAGGACGGCAAAAATAGGATTAAAGAGTTCAAGAATAGAACTATTACTTCTATTTGTCCTTGCAAAAAAGGAAAGGACCTTCTCCTGATGCAGTTAAAATTGGCATCCATTTAACTGCCTTTCAAAGGAAATTTGCTCCATCTTCCGCTGATTCTCTGGAGAAAGAGGTGTGCATGGAAATCATGTTAAGCTACTAATGTTGAGCTACTTGCAAGTTTCAGGCACAGGAAGCCCCTTCATCTCTGCCCCCTTAATGACATTAACAGATCACAACAGCAAAACTTCTGAGGACTCAGGACTATTACAATAAAGAATACTGAAGTCTGCCATTCCTCCATAACGGTATCAGATGCAATATGCAAGAAGCCTGAATTAGCTTTCAATCTCTCTGTTGTGGTGAGATCTTAACTGCAAGATCATCCCCCTACACCTGGAGTCAAAACATGTTGCTGACTCAGAGGCTTTTTCATCTATGGTATCTAACAAGTGAATTTGAGACAAGTTCTTATGGCTTCCCACCTCTTCCTCTGCAGTTTGCAACAAGGGGAAAAAAAGAAAATTCTGAAATTTATACCTACAAAATTGTTTCAGGCTACATCTATGTTACACCTAGACCGGTATTTGAACGCAAGAGTTAGGAGGTAAGCATAGGGCAAGACTGAGTTCAACACAAGTTTAACAAACAGCTTTATGAAGAAAGTCCTGTTCTCTGTATGTTAAACTGTTAAGATATTAGCAAAGTGCAAAAATTTCAACACCAACTCCAGCCAAAGTCATAACTCACATGCCTTCTATCATATAGGTTCAAAAAACCCCTCACCTTTTTTCTGTGAAAATGTCTTCTTGGACATCTGCCTTCAGAGTTTTCTGTCTAAAAAACACATATCAAAAGGAATTAAGAGCAAGAAAAATGGATGTGAGCCACAATTCAGAAGGATTTTTCAGAGTTTTAAGGAAGTAGTAGCTGACTTCAAACTCAGACTCAGCTGCATATTCTTTTCTTTTCTGAGAGGATGGGGTGGGGAAGAGCACAGACTGCAAAACCACAAGGTAAAAACACTGTGCAGTCCTATATTCCCACGGAAGAATCCTGAGTAGAGGAAGGCATCAGGAAAGCTACACTGACAGTTTTCAAGTGTGCTGCTCAGCATACTGAGCGCACAGGACTGATGATGTTTGATGGCAGAAAACTCGATTGTATCTCTTGTCCTTCATTAAAGGAATGAATGTCCTTCACGCTGAAGGACAAGGGCTAGTTTCTGTACCCTACCCCTCCACAGCTGTGAATCCTTCATCTTTCATCTTTTAATATTAAGGAAAAAAGAAAAAAGGTAAAGCAAGAAGCAATTGTCAGGCTGTGGATCATCCCTGAGCGCTCACAGGTTTCGGAGCGCTAGCAAAGACGTAGCCTTTTCCTCTCTGCCACCTAATGACACAAACGTGGCACAACAGCCACATTTGCAACACGAGCTGGGGCATGGAGCTAATCAACACTGACTTGCATGAACTACTGCTCACCTCAGGTCTTTGAGAAAACCTCCTGGGTCTGCCATGTTTACCTGCCTTTCTCTGAAAAAGAAAAATGATAAATATATAGAGCATTTATAGTATCTGTTTAGACACTCTTCAAGGCCTGGTAACATGGCTATTGTTTCACTGCCGACAGAAGTCTGAGAAGCCCAGTCCAAGAGGCAAGCTAAAGAAATAGAAGCACACAGAGAAGGCATGTTTTTTACCTTCAGAAGAGGAAGAGGGCCAGGGCTGCAGGCATACAACTCCCAGAATCTGCTCTCAGTGATGTCACCAACTTGCCACGTGGCTTTAGATCACTTCAACTCACATTCTTCCATCTGTAATACAAATACAAATCTACATACCAACTATGCCTACAGCTTTCAAGATTAAATATTAAGAAAGCCCTGCAGCCTTTTTGCTACACATCTGCTACAGTACGTATAGGACAGCATCCATTTCTACTGCATACAGATCTCATGCTTAAATCAGAATGGTCAAAAAAAGGGGAAAGAAAAAAAAAAAGGAGAGGTTTAGTTTCTCAAGAGCCTCCTAATAAAACCAGCCTATTTATAAACAATGTCAGGCTATCAATCACTCTGAATGCTCACAGGTTTCAGAACAAACGAGCGTAGAACATAGCCTGTTTCTCTCTGCCACCTAATGACACAAAGATGTCACAGCAGCCACCTTTGCAACGCCTGTAGGGGCAGGAACCAATTCAATAAAATCTGATAGATAAGTGGAAGTTACATGAAAAATTACGCTGAGGATTACAATGCATCAACAAACAAAAAGCACTTCATTACATTTACACCAGTTTGAAACAAAAAAGAGTGAGCTTATAATAATCTTTTGCACTATGTGCAACTAAGATATTTCTATTGCTGATTCTCAGAGAACACTTCCAAAACTGGTTACAGAGTGTAAGATTAAGACCAGATGGATCATTAGCTCCCATTAGCCATTAATGAATCTGATATACCAAGTAGCCCAGTTTGAACTATTTCAACTCAGCAAGCTCAACACCACACTCACATGTACTTATAAAACCTGATTCTTAAGTTAATCACTCTTCTTATGCTTACTGAAACAAGTACTTTAAGTCATTCTGCTGTGTAGAAAAAACACTAAGACTGAAAAACATGATGTTTGCAGGTATCTATAAGATCAAGACTGTGTCACCTATTCAGTAAAGTAGTATCACAAAGGTATTTGGTCTATTTGTAGATAGAAGGTGTAATGCACCACTTAGAGAGTTGAGGAGATCCCTGTACTCATTTGCCTGAATCACTAGTGTTTTTTTTTTTTTAAAGCATCAGACCTTTTACATAGAACTTAAGGCCAAAGTTCAGAAAGATTACGATGGAGCTCAGCCACCCTTAAAGTCTACACTAAGAACAACTCTTCTACAACACCCTGCAGTTGTCTCAGCACCCTCTTTGCCTTATCACTCTTCACTGACCCTACACACTTCAGCATTATTCTTTCTGCTTCACACTGAACATCCCAGTGTCTGGAGCAAAGGGAGCACTGGAGTCCAGGGCATCCACTGTTCTCCATCTTGCTGTCACCAGCCACGTGGCTGAGCAGGACACGCTGCTTCCAGGCCAAGTCCAGACATCTCCATTAGCGGGGAAAGGAAGGGACTGAGAGCCTGACTTTGCTAGGAGTCACCCTGAGCAACCCTGCAAGACCACCCCTCCGCACGCAGCCAACCCACCTGTGCAGGCACAGGGAACATCTGTGGCTCCGTGCAGGCCTTCCTCCTCTTCCTCTCCACGCACAGGAGCTGCGCTTGGCTGCAGCCACATCCTCACGGCCCCGAGGAGCAGCAGGGGCTGCCAACAGCCAGGAGCTGCGGCCAGAGCCCGTCTTGCAGCAGGAACCTCGCAGCGACATGACGCAGGAAGGGGCACCTGAGCAAAGAGCACCAGGCAGTCAGTGAGGCACGACCCTGCCGGCGGGCACAGGAGACCCCCTCCGCGGCTGATACACGCCTCCCCCCACCCCCGAGGGGCCGAG
>NW_020448196.1:4187535-4189585 GCF_003343035.1 Apteryx rowi | reverse complement strand
CCCCGCGGCCTCCCCGCCCGAGGGCGCAGAACACCCTCCCTTCACCCCGTCGAAACGAAGCGGGAACGAGGAACAAACCTGCCCGCCGGGGGCAGCAGCCCGGGCCGCCCCTCACCCCCACAACACTAGCCCGCCCGCTCGCTCCGCTCCCACTCGCGCCGCGCGTCCCGCCGAAAGGGCGAGGCGGCTCCCGCCTTCCGCTTATATAGCGCGCCTGG
Source organism: Apteryx rowi (assembly GCF_003343035.1). Taxonomy (NCBI): domain Eukaryota; kingdom Metazoa; phylum Chordata; class Aves; order Apterygiformes; family Apterygidae; genus Apteryx; species Apteryx rowi. The sequence goes on along the minus strand of NW_020448196.1, from coordinate 4,189,367 downwards.
ACGGAAAGGCGGAGGGGTCAATCCGCGCTGCGCCTTCGCTTCCCGCGAGCGCCCTCTGCTGAGCGGGAGGGCGGAGAGCAGGGTGCAGCCTGGACAGTGGGGCCAGGACACGGCCAGGGAAAGGGGGCAGGGAAGGGGACACGGCCAGGGAAAGGGGGCAGGGAAGGGGACACGGCCAGGGAAAGGGGCCAGGGAAGGGGGCACGGCCACGGGGAGAGACCAGGGAAGGGGATATGGTCATGGGAAGGAGCCAGAAACAGAGACATGGCCACAGGAAGCGGACAGGGATGGGGATGCAGCCACAGGAGGCAGCCAGAAATGGGGATCCAGCCACAGGAAGGGGACAGGGTGAGGGACATGGAAAGGGAACTAGGCCAGGGGGGCAGGGACCCATGGCCAAGAGCTCTTCCCCATGCTGGGTCCGACCCCCAACGTGGCAGGACTGGCCTAAGCCCCCCTGTAGAGATACAAGGCATGTTAGGGGCTGAATTTCCTTTTTCCTATCTCCACCTTGAAGTTCCCAAGCTCCCACCCCGGCAGACCCTCAACTCGCCCCCAGACACAACAGGGTCCCCAGGCTGCGATGCTACAGACTTTGCAGCCCCCAGGCCTGGGCCTGCCATGCCCTGAGGGGTCCCTGGCTGCAAACACCATTCTCCCCTTTGCCTCGACCCATCTAACATCATGTTTGCAAGATTTCTCATCCTTCCCCAAGGGCAGAAAGAAAAAGGATAAAAGACCGCTTTATTTGTCATGTCAGGAAGAAATGTGGTTTCATACAAGATCAGAAGCTCAGAAACAGGAAGGCCACAGGACAGAAGTGTCTCCTTGCACCAGGGACAAATACAAGAAAAGGAATTGCGACTGCCCTGCTCCATCTTCCCTTAGATTGCTCTGGCCAGCTTTTTTTGGGGATGAAGAGCGGAGCAGGGAAGTCCCTTCACAGGCAGATTCTCTGCAGGGGTCTCTGCTGCAGGATTTCTGCACAGCGACAGAGCTGGGGGGTCCCTTCTGGCAACCAGCCCAGCTCTGCCAAAAGCCAGGGGCGACACTCTGGGCGCAGGATCAGACCCCCAGCGCCTGCAGGAGAGGAGCGGGACGTCCCATCTCCTCATGCCCCTTGTCAGCAGGGAGGATGTGTCAAGCTGCTGGGCACGGTCGCTTCTGTCCCTAGGCCAAAGTGAGAGCGAAGGGGCTCTAAGCGCCCTCTGCTTTGCTCTGCAGATCGTAGAAGACCTCCTTCTGCTTCCTCTTGTCCTTGGCGCGGATGATGGTCATCTTGAAGAGCTTGCAGTAGAGCTCCACAGCGGAGGGGCTGTCGTCGTTCCCAGGGATGGGGTAGGTGATCAGGCAGGGGTTGCAGTTCGTGTCCACCACCCCCACCGTGGGGATGTTCATTTTGGCAGCATCCCGGATGGCCACGTGGGGCTCAAAGACGTTGTTGAGGCTGCTGAGGAAGATGAGGAGGTCGGGCAGGCGGACGCCGGGCCCGAACTGGACGTTGGCGTTGGTGAGCAGGCCACCCTGCCAGTAGCGGGTGTGGGCGTACTCCCCGCACTCCTGGGCCGTGCTCTCTACCAGGTGGCCGAACTGGCGGTTGCGGCTGACGAAGAGGATGATGCCTTTGCGGTAGGCGATGTGCGCCGTGAAGTTGAGAGCCAGCTGGAGGTGCTGCATGGTCTGATCCAAGTCGATGATGTCCTGGCCGAGGCGGCAGCCGAAGATGTAGGGCTCCATGAACCTGCCGGGGCAGAGGGAGGGCGACACAAGGGGACGCGGGGACAGGGGGGCTACAGGCTTTGAGCAGCATTTCTGAATGCAGCATGCCCCCC
>NW_020448196.1:4169695-4187465 GCF_003343035.1 Apteryx rowi | reverse complement strand
CCCCCACCTTCCCACATCTCCAACCAGTGCGGGGAAACGCTCCTGACGGATGCTGGAGCTCTTAGTACACAGCATCTGCCCCGACTGTCCCAGCTGGGCTCAGAGGGGCTGCAGGTCTCCCAACGCCTGCATCGCACCGGGGAACCAGCGCTCCTGCAGGGCAGTAACTGGGCCCAGGCAAGAACGTGGGTCTATGTGGGCAGTGCCAGCCCTGGCCTGATCTACAGTGGCCTCCAAAGAGGTCTAGGGAAACACTTCTGATTTCAACAAGTGCTGGATCATGAAACGGGGTCACTCACCTATGCCGGCACCCCTTTTTGTGCCCCAGGTGCACCCGGGCATCGAAGAGATCTTTCAGGGAGAAGAGCTCCTGCACGTTGAAGAAGTCGGGGTGGCCGAGCGGCTCGGTTATCAGCCTGTCATCCACATCTGAAGGGAGAAGGGAAAAAATTGACTGCTCCCTCCCCGTGTCTGCAGGGCATGAGCCGGGACTGCAAAGTTTTGCTGCCCGTGTCACCGTCCACGGCACCCCGCGAGCACGTGCACCCCAGTCCCCGATGCACCTGCGGCCAGGCGCGTGCAACGAGGGCCAGCTCGCTCGGGCCAGGCAATGCCAGCAACGACATTGCTCGTCTCGTGGCCCCAGGTGCGGGCAGTGCCTGGCAATGCCACGCGGTGCAGCCGGGCGACACCGCAGGGCGCGGGGCTGCAGCTGAGCGACGCCAAGGGCTGCAGGCGGGCGACGCTGCAGGGTGCAGGGTGGCAGGAGGACAGTGCTGTGGGGTGCACCTGGGCGATGCCAAGGGCAATGCCATGGGGTGCAGGGCAGCAGCCGGGCAATGCCATGCAGCGTAGGGTGGCAGCTGAGCAACGCCGTGGGGTGCATGCAGGTGATGCCATGGGCTGCAGAGCGGCAGCTGGGCAACGCCAAGGGGTGCAGGGTGGCAGCTGGGCAATGTCATGGGGTGCAGTCAGGCGATGCCACGGGGTGCAAGATGCAAGGTGCCCCTCCGGTCAAGCAATGCCATGAGGTGCAGCCAGGCGATGCCAAGGGGCGCAAGGTGGCAGCTGGGCAACGCCGTGGGGTGCTGCCAGGCGATGCCACGGGGTGCAGCCGTGCAATGCTGCAAGGTGGCAGCCGGGCGATGCCGTGGGTCCGGCTCGGGGATCCCCCTCCCGGGGCAGCCCCCCCCCGGCCCCGGCACTTACCCCTGGGCTGGCGGGCCGGCGCCGGGGCCACCACGGTGCTGTAGAGCCGCGGAGCTGCTGCGGGGGGGAGAAGCACAGCGGGTCACACGGGCCGGCTCGGCTCGGTTCGGCTCGGCACCGCCCGGCCCGGCCCGGCCCGCTCACCTGCCCGCAGGAGCCTCGGCACCGCCATGCTCCGTGCCCGGCGGCGCAGGGCGAGCAGGAGCAGGAGGAGGAGGAGGAGGAGGAGGAGGAGGAGGAGGAGGAAGGTCAGGCGGCGCCTTCCGCTTCCTGTGCGGCTCCACCGCCTCCTGCCGGCGCCGGGCGCCCTCGCAGCGCTGCACGGCCGGTGCGGGGCGGGCTGCTGCCTCCCCCCCCCCGGGGCTGCCTCCCCCCCCGCGGTGCCAGGCGCTGCCCCAGCACCGAGCAGCGGTGCTGCAGCCCGGGCTGCCCCGGGGTCCCCCTCCGCAGAAGGCGGGCGCGGGTGCCCGCGGCGCGGCTGCGCGGCTCTGGCAGCGCGGCGCCTTTAAGAGCGCAGCTATAGGGCTGCGGAGCCGCCGCCCGTCGCCGCGCAACGGGACGCGCCGCTGCCCGGACCCAGCTCGGATCCGGACCCCATCACCGATCCGGACCCCACACCCAAACCCCAATCCAAACCCCGACCCCAGACTTGAACCACAGTCCCAACCCGCACCCCGACTCCACACCAGACCCAGTCCCGACCCCAGACTCGAACCGGACCTGAACCCCAGTCCAGACCCAGACCCGGACCCCAGACTCGAACTCCAGTCCGGACCCAGATCTGGACCCGACCTGGACCTGCACCCCACACCCAGACCCGAACCCCAGACTTGAACCCCAGTCCAGACCCAGACCCAGACCCTGCACCAAACCCCAGTACCGACCCAGACCCCACACCCGAACCCAGACCCAGACCCCAGACTCGAACCCCAGTCCAGACCCAGACCCAGACTCCGCACCCAAAACCCAGTCCCGACCTGGACTCCGACTCCACACCCGAACTCCAATCCAGACCCAGACCCAGACCCCCGACTCAAACCCCAGTCCAGACCCAGACCCAGACCCCAGACTGTACCTGGCCCCCATCCCAGGACCCCCCCACTGGGACCCCGACCCGCAGCCCGGACCCCGGCCTTGACCCCCGCCGCATGTCCCGTCCGCTGCCCACGGGCAGCCCCGACGGGGCGGCCCCAGGGCCCCCCCAGCCCCCTCGGGACCCCCGCACCAGTGACTTCTACCGCGTCAGCGACAACCTGCCGGCCAGGTTCAACCACCCGGCGCGCTTCCAGGGCTACCGGTGGGGACGGGCCCAGCTCCCCGGCTCCTGCGCGTCCCCCCCGTCCGCCCGCACACGGCAGGACGTGCTTTTGCTGGAAAGGTTTCCGTGATGCGGCTTTATGCTCTCTCCCCTAGGAAAAAGGAGCCTCACCCCCTGTACAGGACCAGCAACCAGACCTACGGGAGCAAAGCGCCCACGGTGCATGAGATGCCGGTATGTACGCACCTGGGACTGATAAAAGCATCTTTCAGTCTTTTCTTTGACATTTACTTTAGTTACTGCTGCAGTTTGCGTGTTCTTAAAATCTTCAGCGATGATCGCTCCTCTTTTCTTAAATCTTTATAAGCTAAACACCACCGTCCTGATAACACCAAATCTCCACTTGCTGTAGCAATGACCCATTTTATGTATACATGCAGGGTATGCAGTTACCCTCCCGTGCAGAGTTATTTCTTGCTTTTGGCACAAGCATGCTGGAGAAAAAAAGTACGGGCTTAGCAGATGCTCTAGTGTCTCTAAGCAGGTTTTACATGAGAGGATAAGACAGACAAGAAAAACTCAGTTATCAGTACAGTTTCCATCACCTAGGTCTTATCCTGGAATGCGATGCAGTAAAGGGATTAGGTTTAACAGGACAAAAATCTCTTTTCTTCTGCATAAAAACCCAGAGAACTGTTCCTTGTGTGACTTTTGCTGCTGAATGCTGTTACTGAAAGTACAAAGTATTTACAGATAAATTCCTCCACATTTATTCTACAGAGGAAAAGCAATTGGGAGAATGGTTTTGGACTCCAAAGACTGGCAGGTTTGAGGGTTTTGCTTTCATTCTAAGGCAGTGGTCAATGCAGAAGGTTCATGAACAGACAAAACTCCTCTTCCCTTTTCAGAGCACAGCTCAGCCCTGATACAGCAGTTCTGAACCATCCTGAACCCCTGTTTCTGGCCTCTGCAACGCCCTGTGACAATGAATTCCTCCAAGTGCCTTAACTTAAAAGTACCCTTACTATTTTATCCTAACTTCCGTAAATTGCAGGTGCTATTTATATGGGCATTTAAAACATCTCCTTTCTCCCTTCTCCTCCTTCCCACAGACCTCCTACTGTACCATCTCACACGCTTTCTCAGATACCCTGGGACCGTGCGGCATGTACAGAGATAACGGGCTCAACACCTACCTCGAGAAAAGCCACGTGACCGGCCCCGGCAACTTCATCACCTCCTCCGACCGCCTCAACTTCCATCCCAGTTACAACCCGAGTGGGCCATCGCACTGTTAGGAGATTCGCAGCAGTGGCAAGTGCAGGACGAAGCCCCTTCAGTTTACCATTGGTTACCTAGTGAAAACAAAACAAGCGAAAAGCAAGCAAACAACCCCAAAACCAAGCAAACAACCCACAGCACTAACCTTATCCTAAACCTGTTGCTAAGCCTCATGTGAAGGCGTGACTGGAAGCACCACTGCACTGGACCTGCTCAACAAGGTTAGGGGTTATTTCACCAAGAGCGGGGCAGGTTTCTGTTCCAGCAACGCCGCGGGCCATCGGGCTGCAACACGGCTCTCACTAGAGCGTGTGGCCTCAGGTTGCCTCTTCTGAAAGCAGCCGTGGGACGTCACGAACGGCTGTGAATTAAGTGGGTAAGCAAGCTGGTACGAAAACCGTATTGGTGGGAGGCCTAAACTTGAAATACTGTTTCAGAGCTCTTGTCTTAATAAAGAAACACACCCAGGAAAAGAATGGATTTTTTCAAAATGCCTTTGAATATACAGGAATATTGTGACTGCTAAAGCAAAAATGGGCAGCTCGCAGGCAGCGCGCTTGCCCATGCCATGCTGCTCCGTGAATGCTCTAGGAACAACATGCAGCTATTATTTTTGGATGAGCCAGTGTGGTTTTATTGCTCACTCTATATTGATTCTCTATTAAGATAAGCTGGGAGAGGCCAATTAGTACTGGCTGCAGCAATGGCTTCTGTGGCATTAGCATCGTATCTGCTGCAAGAAATCTATAGTACTTAAGCAATACTGAAAATTTTGGTTGCTATCACTGAGCAGAGTAAAACTGTACAGACAGACTGTCAGGAAAATAATTCATATAGCACAGTAATCAGCAACAGATTAACAAACATAGTTCACAACATTAACAGTGTAAATCAGGATTTAATAGGAATTTTTATCCTGAGTGCAGGAAAAAAAAATCATCCAGCTTGGTAATGTGACAGTTCCTATAACAATGTGATGAAATAGCTACAAAATTAACCGATTAAAGGTAACAGTATATTCATAAAAAATGACAACAAAAAAACCAACCCCCCCCACCTTTTTTTTAAAAAACAGGACTCCTAACTAGTTAAGGTCATGAAGTTAACCTGGGAGGGGGTAGCATTTTAAATACACCTCCCAAAACTACAATGCCTTAAAAATTATCCGAATAAAGGCAACTAATCCAAAGGAAAATTTTTTTTTCTCAAGTTTTATTGCAACAACTGTAGTTACAGAACCAATGAAACTGCATCATTTATACAATAACTTCACTTAAAGGAACACCGTATCACATTTTTCCTAAAAACTAGATTAGCTTAATGTTCCCAAACCTACCAGTAAGATTTAAATTATGCCCATCAGAGAATTCCCGTTTTGCCCTGCAGTGCGTTTGGTTATCGCAAACACAAGAATACCTGGCTAAATTCACCTTTGCTGAAAACACATTCACGTTTGAACAAGTAAATATACTAAGCACAGACATCGGCCTGAAATTTAACTTTTTTAATATTTAACTCATGAAAATAAACAAGCAACTGTCTATCATTCACTGCTTTTCTTCCATTAGACTCCAGGTAATACCTTGAGTTTCTCATAACTTCCCTTTCTTCTCCTGAAATGAAAGGCAACATAAAGCGCAGAATAAATACAAAACAGTTGCGACAATTTTACACATCTTTTGTTTTATCCACAGATTTTTTTGCTGGTGGGATTAATTTAGGGATGAGACTGCTTCTTAAAAATATAAATTCAGTGGCCTTTATTATGTATTTTCCACTTCTTTGCATGCTTCATCTAAAAACACCCACGTCCCTTCTTCTTTACTGTTAATTTCTGCTTTTTTTTTTTGGAACTGAAACCAGTTTCTCTGAACAGTTTTGCATGACCATGCAGTGCACCTTCCACCACTCTAATACAGACTGTGTCCTGACATATTCTGGAGGATGGTTCCCCAGTTTGTTTTCACTGAGGTCTGCACAGAAGGGAGCAATACACAAGCTTCAGTTGCAGAGTCGGCCACAAGAGAGATTTCCCTTCGCATGTTAATCTGCTTGAGGCTACAAAAATTTGCAGTTCCTTTTCATCTTTTCTGCATACTCCGATCCTCCTGAACTGTCTTGTGTCCTCATTTGAGTTTACTTGCCTTACTTAGGTCAAAGGCATTTCTTCCTTGTGTTAACTTCAGAGAAAAAAGTCTTCATTATCCTGATATTCTCTAAATTACATGGTGTATAAACACAATAGGATAGAGAGGACTATGATATAAAAATGGCATATATATCACAGTCACCACAACCTTCTAAGTCTACAAAGTATATCACAAGAAATGCCCCTTGTTGAGAACTTGGCTGATACTAGTAACTTCATGCAATCTTCTGCTATGCAAGCGAAGCACCTATGCAAGTTTCCAAAATCCTTAGCAAGCACGGCTTAATTAGAGAACTCTGACACTGCAGACAGGATGCTGTAACTTACCAGGAGCCATAATAAAATATACCAAGTAGTTTAATAACTTAACACCCAAATTAGCAAGATTTGTGCCCAGACTGAAAAAAAAAAATCATGCTGTTTTTTAAATATAGACCAGCAGCCATTTAAAAAATAAAATTACTTCTTTACTTACTTGAGTGGATCCGAGTTCATGCTTCCATATTTCTATTGCAATAGATACAGGATCAAATTAATGCCTAGGGAGGTCTGAAATCACGGAAAGAGGAAGTTTGTTCTGGGCACTCAGCCAGCGCCTCTTCTGCTATCACTGGAGTTGCCAAAAATAGGGTCAAGAGGGGTATCTAGTCTACTGCTGGCTGGCTCTTATGATCAGTATCAGTAGGAAGAAAATGAAAGCTGACCCATTTTGGTATGGCAGCTATCAAGATCCAAGCGATTTGTACCGCAGTCCCCAACTTGGTACTGCATGGGACTCTTGCTCATAAATTTGTATGCACTCACTCAGTATAATTTTCCTACAACTCAGCTGCTCGACCCTTAATCTGTAATGTATAATAGTGACTTCTTATTGTTCAAACACACCAGATGTCTCTTTTTTGAATGACTGATGAGAACTGTGCCCAGAATGATGATACTGCCAATGGTGCCGCACCACTCCCCATACGGCCGAGATGTCAGTGCTGCAGATGGTTGCTGTACGCCATTTAGAGTTATATCCCCTGCGGATGCTTTGCTCCTGCCTCACAAGTCAGCAATTCCAGTGGGACAAAGTGTGGAAAAATCACTTCCCGAGACTGAAGAAGGGTGGGAGGACCTGGGGGGACGGGGTGAATACCCACAGCATATTGGTACAGAAGCACCGAGGCTGACAGGCTGGTTTGCATACCAGAATAACACTCTTCCTCCTTCTCCCCTGCAAGACTAGCCCAGAGTCTCCTTGCTTTCGAGGAGAACTCAGCGCTAGGTGTTGCAATCTCCCCGGCGTGAGCAAGAAAGCACGTTCATCCAATCCCCCCACCCCCATGGGCTCCTGGACTCGATACCTCCAGTTTTCAGTTGTGCGGCAGAAAGGATCATGTGCCAGCTCTGGAGGCTGCAGGAGTGGAGCTGCAAAGGCTGCCATGAAGAGCCAGACCAAGTGCTTTCCAACTGAACCTGAATTCTCACCTGCCAAACTCTGCTCCAACAGGAGGAAACCCCCAACGCGCTCGGGAAGTGCTCCTCTGATGCTGCTAAAGGAGAGGGGCAAGCACAAGGAAAGATTGCATTTCTTGCCCACAAACTCAGGGAAAACTGCTGTTATGGTTTTGCTAGAGTTACAAACACCATACTCACCTCTCTGAGTACCCACACAGCTTGTTTACTTATGTGCTTTGTAGATTCTCCTCCTCCACTTTTTGTTATTAAGAACATTTGTTTAAAGATGGATCTTTTAAGATCTGGATTCTGCTTCTTCGTCCCATGAAGTCACATTCTACTATCAAAAAGAGGATTAGGGCCTCAGGTAGCTGGTGGCCACAGAGAAGAAGCGACAAGAAGCAAGAGCAGCAGATGAACTGTGATCCTGTTCCCAGTTAGGCTAATGGAAGTTTTGGGATCATCTTAGAGTGCGACATCCTTCACTCACAAATGTTACTGGCATGAGCTAATTACATCCCTGGACTATATTCATGAGGGAAAAAAAATAGGTAACAAAAAGGACTATTTACTAAAGAGGATGACACAAACCATAGGAGCACTCTCTGGTTTCATGGTTCATAGTCAGAACCCAATTTATTAAACATTATAAACTTATCAATGTACACCATTTCCTATATACAAATCAAGTTTATCAATTAAAAAAAGTGCTGTCTGAAATTAGATTTTATTTAAAGCACAAGGTAATCAGCATTGCATCTTAACTGAAAGTGAATCAGTTCAAGAGTAGTATTGAGAACACAGACACATTGACAGGGCACCAGACACCTTTTAACTCTTAATGTTGATTTACTGAAAATTTTGAGGACAAAAACATTCAGCTTATTTTATACAAACAGTACATACTGCTTCCATTATCTCTATTAAAATTAATTATAGTTTAATCCTTTTAAAGCAAGGTACTCTGAAAACTTCTATTTTAAAATACCAGTCTATTTACCAATGCCAAAAAGGCCCAAATCCTGCAACTGAATCAAGGCAGACAAAAATATATGCCCATGTAGACTGACTGCAGGCCTGTGGGCCAAGTAAAAAACACTTTTCCCAGGTATTCTACCACTAAAACAAAAGGATCTAACATACTGATCTCTTAAACAAACCAACCAACCCAAGGACTATAAAAACGTGGCCAGACAGTAAGATATATCAAGTGACCACTATTAAAATGTTTAAAATGTAACTGCACAACAGTATAAACACACAAAGGATGTTATTGATTTCTCTACATGCCACAGTTACTTGCTCTACTCTACACTGTTCTTTGCCAATATTCTGCAAATGCATCATATCGGGGATACTATGCAATACTGGATCCATTTTTGACTGCTTTTGCTCCGTTTTGCAAAATTAAGGCCAGCTTCTAGGAAGACTGCTGAAGTGATTAAGAAACAAAGTGATACTAAATGGTAGTTTGGCTGAGATAAGTTCTGTAAAAAGGACCAGATACAGCGAATACTAAATCAATTCACAGGGACAAGAGGTAAGAACAAACCAATCCAAGGACTTCACTACACACAAATGAAAATGAAATAACTAGTCAACACCATAAATTCACACCTTTTAGATTTTCCAGTGAAATCTGTGTGGGGACACTTACTCTGATATGAACGCACTACTTCAATGTCATTTAAAATTAACACAGATTAAAAAGTAGTAGTGAAAAATTGTTTTATTCTAGCTACTGGAAACAGAGGCAGAGAAAGCTCTATCAGTAAAAATGACGAGAGCTGAGAATATCCTTGGCGTTTACTTTAGGGACCTCCTATAGCAAACCTAGCTTTGCTCTATTGCACAAAAATAGTAAATGAAGATAAAAGTCCACAGAAATGTAAAATTTTAGAAACCACTTTTGAAAAAGGAAAGAGAGGGCACTCAATGCAAGGAAGTTCATTCAGAAAAACAAAAGCCATCGTTGGGCAACTGCAGGGCATCAGTATTAGATTTGAGAATAACTAAGAAATTGTTTCAGCCTTGCAGGCCCAAAAGCATGTAAATCCAGTGAAATCCACACAAATAATGTTGTTTGAATGGACACGCTCCTTCTACACGTTCCTTCTCTTGACTTGAACTGCAATTGTGCTTTGAATCATCTGCAAACAGGTTTTCAGTATTCAAAAGGTACTTTCAGCAGCCACTGAGATCACTTTACACAGGGCGTGAGTCTCTGACAGACTGACCCACTTTATTCGTTGGAATTTGCATGTGGCTCTACAAGGATGGATCTCCACACCTTCGCGGGAGTTCTGCTTGCTGAACTCATTCAACACTTCTCAGAGTCGGAGAACTGAGACCCAAGAATAAAACGACTACATAGAATTGTCCTAAGGCAGCTCCAATGCCAACAACTGTCAGATGCTTTGCCTCAAAAGCATAGCGTTGCTATCAAATGCTGCGTTTCTCTAGGATCTCTTAACAGATTGCCAAATATATTAGGCACAAAAACAGGTTTCCTTCTAATATATGATTAGAGGCCTCATAATTTAAAGCACGATTAGCCGTGGTATCTTCGTATCTACAATAACTACAGCATCCTGTAGTAATGCAAGACCTAAAAATCATTATAAAAAATATTTCCTTAGAGAGCACTTTAAATAATTTACAAAATTCTACAAAAACTATGTATGCTGTTAAATAGAAGCATTTTTCACATTAGTGTGTATACATTTATCAGTATCGCCCGCTTTCTCTCCTTTTGCCTTGTTTATCAAGATAATTACAGTGATAGTTATTTTCTAAAAAGACTGTTACTGTAAAAAAAAAAGTGTACTTACATATTTGATACCTTTCTGTTCAAGAGGGAATCTGCAGGTATGTCAGTAAATTTTGCACAATTTTTGTCTAAAACTTCCTGCCCTTGGTCCACTCCACAATCGGTTTCCCTATCTTGGAGGACAGGTATTTTTCCTTCCGAACTGGAGCTGGATACCTGAATTTCTTCCTGCCTGTCACTGTCCTGGTGGGCAGCTATATCTTCTTTCTCAATGCACACGTGTATACTCCTATCCATACATGTTCCTCCCCTAGTTTTATCCAGCGTTACTGCTGTCACATTTAGTCCCTGCAGTGGACAACCTAAACTTGGATCTGGCCTGTTGTACTGCTGGTTATGCTCTCCCTCACTGCACACGTGCATACTCTGCTGAGATGCTTCTCCACTAACTTTATCTGCTTTTACTGCTGCCGTACTGGGTTCTGGCAGTTGGGGACCTAAATTTGAATCTGCCCACCTGTCTCCATGGGCATCTCCTTCCTCAATGCACTTCTGAATGTTCTCAGATTCAGATGTTCCTCTGCTAATCTTATCTACTTTTACTGCTGCCACACTCTGTTCCTGCAAGGGGAGACTGGCACTTGAATCTGCCTGGTCTCCCAAAGAATTATCCTTTTTGTAAATCTCTGCTTCCTCTTTGATGTACAAAGGAGCAGCCTCCAGTCTTTCACAGGTTTCTGTTACATGGGGACTTGACACTTCCACAGGGAGCTTTTGAGAAAAACTGGATTCTTTTATTGCTGTCTTATTCTCTCCGCTAAATTCGCCTTTTGGCAAGAGGGGTTCTTTTCCCTGTTTAAGTGTGTCTGTATCCTGGGAAGCTACCTCTGCTCCTAATGCACTGCCCTGGGTAAGCGACCCTTCTGCTTTCTGCCTTTTGTTCAAAAGCATGGATTTCTTCCTGTCCCGAGCGTATTTTAGACCTGCTATAAATTTACTTGAAATTTTTAGGTGAAAGGTATTCTTTCTTTTAGATCTAGGCTTTGCTTTAAAAAGTTTTTGTACTTTACGACCATCGTTTTTGCTGGTTTTAGGTGGAAGTATTTTCTGCACAGGCTCTATACTAGAGATATCCTTTTTACCTGTTGCATTTCCTTTTGCAGGTATCTCACCAGCAGCAATACCTTTAACCCCTACCATTCCTTGTTTAGCTTTTGACTGACCAGTAGTATGAAGATATACATTCTCTGCACAGGAAGCATTTTTCTCACTGCCATGTAACATTGCACTTTTCCCTTCCGTTCTCTGAGAGTTCTTCAACTCATCAGTTTGCTGAGATACCTTAGTCTTTTTACTCTGAGCCAGTAAGAGGTCAATCTCATTTTCAACTGGCTGTTGTTTTGCTTTTCCTTTATTAGCACTTTGTTTGGTCACGCTCAGTAAGTCCAGAGTTGCATCATCTTTTTGCATCTCTGAATTGCTTGAAGAGTCTTTGGCCTTTTCTGCCAAAAATTTCCGAATTTCTTGTTCAATGCTGTCATCACTGTCCACTGAACTGCTATCATCAGTGGCTGATGCAGCTGTGAAAGTACATTTTTTATTTTTAGCTGTCTGCAGGTTATTCTGGTTTGAAACTGGTTTACGTTTACATCCTTTTTTAAACTGTAAATTAAACTCTAAGTTCTTCATGGTTTCTGGTCTTTCATTTGGAAGTTTGATATTTATGTTGTCTGAAGGATTTCTGATTGCATTATCTTTCATAGCTTTTCTAGATTTTGAGAGGCAGCTTTTCAGTAGCACAGGACTTTTACATTTCCACTCATTTTGCTGGAGGTTACTAAATTCATCTAGTAGCTGGGTTTCTGTCTCGCTGAATCTGACTCTCTTCTTGCACTGAGTTTTCTGGTCTTTAGACTTCTTCTTTAATTTTCTTTTAGATCGTAAAAGGTCCTTGATAGCACTATCAAGATCCTCATCACTATCCAGAGAACTGCTCTCGTCATCCGAACAATCCCTCTCTTGAGTTGGGACTGTATTTTTAATAAGCTTTCTTGTGCTACTTTGAACCTGCATAAAAGGGTTTACAGAGTCCAAGGCCACACATTTGCCAACAGATCTGGCCAATTCGGAAGACATCGGCTGCTGCTGCCTAGCCGCTTTGCTACTTAGCCCTTGAGCATCACAGAGTTCTTTAGGGCTGCTCAGAGCACGCCCCTCTTGGAGCACAGGAAATTTTGAACAGTAATCTGACTGGAAAAATCCTGTCTCAAACTGTTCAGGTGTTTTTGATGCACCTTGTTTCGCTGTTCTACCTTCTCTTTTGAGTCTCCTTTTACGGCTCAGTGATAGCTTCAGTGTTTTGGGAAGAGAAGGCTCAAGGGTACCAGTGAGGTTGTTTTGATCAGAAGGCAAAGGCATCCGGATTGAGTGCGACAGACTGGGAGGCTTTGTTACAGGGCTTTCCGACTGTGCTTTGAGAGCCAGAAAAGCCCTGATTTCTTGCTCTATACTATCGTCGCTGTCCACAAGGCTGCTGTCACTTTCACAATGAGATGATGAGAGAAGCTGGGGAGAAAAGAAAGAGTCTGCAGTAAGTGATTTGCTCTCACTTCCCATTTGGGATGGCATGATTGTTTTGGAAATATCAAGGATAGCTTCTGCACACATGAGTTCTGCAGATGTGTCTGCTCTGCAAGAGGCCTGCAATGTCAGCTCACAAGCAGAAATCTTGTTTTCTGCAGGTGCAAAATGTCCGGCTTTTTTCAGTGGCTTAAACAGCTTGTTAAATTCATTGCTTGTGCTTTCTACTTCTGCTGACTTTGAACTAATTTCTTTTCTCTTGTCGCTTGTAGGGCTTTTATGGACTTCTGGTGAGGCACTTGCTGAGCTAATTGTCAGGCTTGCAGAAATGTCTGCTATGCCTTTTGCATCAAATTGTTCTCTTTGCAAAGGGGCATAGTCTGTTGAAGGACCTGCCTCTTGCCTGACCTTCTCCAGCTGATAAAGTTGAATGGCTTCTTCAATACCATCATCACTACTTGAGTCAGATGCGTGCATGTTCTCGTTGATAAGTTCTCCTCTTGTCTCCCAGAAATTAGCTCCACTTTCTTCATTTTGCTCCACTAACCAGGGTTGGCTAGCAGTGGCCACTTCCAGATATGCTTGGCTCACTTGGCTGAAATCGCTAGGTTCTTCTCGGACTTTAGACTTCAAACATTTGGACTGTGTGCTGCTTTTCCTTAGCTTGGGATGGTGTCTTAAGAGAAGCGCTTCACACCCTTGCTTTATAGCACCACAATTTGTTTTGTTAGTTGTTTCTTTGTTACATTTTAGGACAGATCTCACATGTGAATCTTTTTTATCCTCCCCAATTACACACTTACTAATTTCTTGCTGCTTCTTCTCATGCAAAAATTGCACTATTTCAGCTTGTATGCTCTGTTCAAAAGAGTCATCGCTACTGATGCTTTGAGGAGAAGCAGGCTGTAGCCTTTTACCAATTCCCAAGTGGTCAGAAAGATAGTCTTCAGAGAGCATCTCAGCTTTAAATTTCACAGGGAGAAGATTATTAGCCATTTTGTTCTCGGAGAATTCTCTTTTAAACCTTTTGTCTCTGCCTGTACTTTCAGAACACTCTGCGTTCCTTTGCAGTGACTGGCCACTCTTGCTTTTTGCTTTCAAGTACTCTTGAATGGCTTCCTCTATATCTCGGTCAACAGAATCGTCACTGTCAGAATCCAGCAGGAGAGGCCCAAACTCCACATTCTCTTCCACTTCAGTGCCGTCGGAATCAGCAGGGAAACTTAACCTGTTATATTTAGGGTGTTTCCGTAGCAGCGCAGTGCTGGTTGCAACTCTGTTACTAGTGCCCTTTTCTCCCTTTTGTTTCTTCTGAGTAATACAGTCATACTCATTGTTCATACCCAGGGGAGACTCTTGACTTTGCAGGTTGTTTATGATCATCTGAACTTTTGCACTGACAGAAGTTCTAGTGACGTCCCCTTCAGATTCAGAGAAGCAACCCGGGTATCTACAACTCCTTGACGGTCCAAAGGACTCCCATTTTGTTTGTAGAGCTACCAAAGGAGAAGCATTCATAAGGAACATTCTAGCAGACAACAGCAAAGTCGACACAGGAACAGTTTTTCAGACTGGTCTCTTTTCCATCCTACAATAAAAGAGAGAACAATACTTTTCATAATGTATCTGAGTTTTGAAAGTTCCATGCAATACTACTCGGTGAGACAAATTGTAAATTATTACCACTCAGACTTACTGTGCCAGATAATCACAAAAGTTACTCCTCAACATCTTTTTAACCAGTAAATCAGTGACTACTGCCATTAGGGACAAGATAGAACACTCATCATTTGTGGTTTTCAGTATTTTCTGGCACAGCTATAATCTGATTCAGATAATTGCCTTCACTTCTTAAATTCTTCCTGCACTTTTCACTGAGGATAGCACTCTCTTTTGACTATGTTCCTAAATAACCACATACTATCAAGACGCACAAAGATTCACTTTGACTACATTTCAGCATACAGGTGGGCAAGACCCCTTTCTGCACTAACATGATTTTAATACTTCTGCAATGAGCTTTGTGGCAAAAGAGAAAGAGCAATTTTAAGGGAAGCTTTCATAATGAAGTGGAACTGGTGGGAGAGCAGAATCCTGCAAAATATTCTCCTCCCTATGTTTCCTTTGGCATAATCGCCCTTTTAAAATAAATCCCGCCATGCATAGCTCAGCTGTTTAGTCTGACAACAAAAACAATGTTGGCTATGTCCACATGGCATATAATGGGCGGATGTGAATCAAGGCTGCCCATGATCCGGGATGGTGGAACACAAATCAACTCTTATTCAACGGGCAGAGTGATTACATTAGCATGATGCCAAGCCTGAAATCACACATTATCCCAAGACAGATTCTACTAGTTCCAGCTTGGCATTAAACACACACAAATGAAGGGATTTGGGGGAAGCTCAAAAAAGAGGAAAGGGAGCTTATTTCTTCCTGAAACATACCATACAGCAATAACCCTGAGACAGCAATCGCTTTGACCTAACTGCAGGATCAAAGCTTTTGGTAAACACAAACCTTCAAGAGTTTGCAAAAGCAGTAAGAAGATTATGAACTATTCTTCATGTGACAGTAGAAGCCCCACACAGAACGAAGCCCTGTTGCATGGGGTAATGAAAAAAGCCACCCAGAGAAGACTGACGATGCACCAAAGAGTTCACAGCTTCCACAAGAGTTCCACAAGGGCGGAAGGTTTCGCCTGCAGCATCATTTGGCAGGATCAAAACATCATCTGGCTGACTCAAGGCACACACCATCCAAAGACTACCGCAGCAGAGCCATTTCTACACTTCCGAGATGTTGTCTCTCACACAAACTCAGCAAGTCTCAGTCACTGCATGGCACTGTGCTCTACAGACCTGCAAAGACACCCTTTCACCTTTAAGTTCTTTCCAACCTTGCTCTTGTCAATTATTCTCTAGTTTTGGCATCAAATTAATCAGTGGCAACAAATACTTTAAAGAGTTTAAATAATTAAATAATCTTTAGTAGTAGTTTAAAGAATTATTATCCTAAAAAATTTGTTAAAGAATTACTATGATTCTAAATTTTTAAAAAACGTAAAAGTGTATTTATTTGCTACTGAAAAAGAGATGATAGAAAACCAGGGATAACAATGCTTTATCACTTTTAGAAAGAGCATGGTGCTCCAACAAAGAATGTCGTGTAACATGATAAACATTTTTGACAAAAGTATTCTGGAACCTACGCTCAAGGATCAGTTTTATTGCCATCTTATTAGAAGATTAGACTATTCTTGAGTCACCCTGGACATGTCTTACATGATTTCCACAGAGCTCCTAGCTCTGAAAAAGCAATTGAAAATCTTTTTGCCATTTCATTCTCTGGTTCTCTATTGCAGAACATCTTAGCATAACACATTTTAAACTAAGCCTTTGGCTCCGGAAATCTATTTCTGATTTTCTCTTCCCCAGTGGAAATTTATTTTAAAATATCATTCTTGTAGAATTAAGATTTTAAGTGTATCGATCAAGAACATTCTTCCTTGTTGGTTGATACTTGGAGCAGTCTGACACATGCTGTTATAATTTCCACCTTTTAGTCAACTGAAGACAGTTCAGATTTATTTCTCCTCTATACATGCCAATAAAATACAAGCACTCTAGACCTTTCATGTTTTAAGCCACAAACTAATTTGGGAACTGTCTCACAGAAACAGCTTAGAAGCCTACTATGCTACAGGTCAGAACCTACACTGTTACCAAAAATGTGAATGAATACACAATTTCTAAAATAGCCTCCAACACATTCACTGGGGCGATGGTAAATTAAAAATGGTCTTACTTGTAATAAGCAGCTAAGAATCAGAAAGACAGAAATTAGAATACCTAATTATCCTGAAGAAATGCAATTAACACACTTAAGCTCCTAGCTTCATTAAAAAAAAAAAAAAAACTTGTTTCCTATTAACCTATTTCCATAGTTCCCAGAAAAGGGGCAGATGTCTTCATTATCCAACACCGTGATTGTCGTCACACTAAAAAATTACAAGGGATTGGGATTAACTTTCATGTCATGCTACTCCTTCATAACTCCAGCGGGCCACGCTTAACACCCTAATGAGAGTTGCTGAAACTTAACTGTGCGCTAGTAAATCAAAGCGATAGGCGACAGGTAATAATAGCACTTGCATTTCTTTGGCATCTTTACTGCTGAAGGATCCCGGAATATTTTATAGCTGATGCACACAACTAGTACTTCACTCACTGCTGAAATACAACCACATTTGGGGAAAAAAGACACAGCAGCTACTAAGGCACCAGGTAGCGCATCTTGATGCTTGAAGCAAGGACTGCAGCACCCCACCAGGCGAGGGCTGAGGGGAGACAACCTGGCAGCTCCCGACGGTGGAGAAAACCTGCTTTTAGGTCAGCCGGGCTGGGGCAACTCCCCCGTGTCCTTCCCCCTCCAAGCACCCCACTCTGTGCCTCAGTGTCCCCTTTGTGCGGCAGGGGCTGGGCCAGGTGTCCCCTCCTCGGCTTGCAAAGCGATGAAGGGGCGAGATGTTTTCTAGCAGAGATCATTTGGGGTGGGAGATGCCTGCACCCCACTGCCCGACGTGGAGGGGGAGGGATGGGACCCCCCGAGGGGGACAAGAAGGGGGGATGCACATGTGAAGGGACAGCACCCGCACCGCAGTCCTGATGGGGGTCACACATATGGAGGGGACCCAAAAAAATGTGAGGGGACACCCACAGGGATGGTTGAGGGGACACCAACCCCCAGGGACACCCACAGGGGCAGTTGAGGGGACACCAACCCTCAGGGACACCCACAGGGGCAGTCGAGGGGACACCAACCCTCAGGGCTGGCTGTGAGGGGACACCCAGCACCAGGGACACCCACAGGGCTGGCTGAGGGGACACCAATCCCCAGGGACACCCACAGGAGCAGCTGAGGGGACATCAACCCTCGGGGCAGGCTGTGAGGGGACATCCAGCCCTGGGGACACCCACTGGGCCACCATGAGGGGACACCGAGCTCCACGGAGACCCTCAGGGACGGCTGAGGGGGCACCAACCCCCAGGGCCGCCATGAGGGGACACCCAGCTCCAGG
>NW_020448196.1:4123009-4168989 GCF_003343035.1 Apteryx rowi | reverse complement strand
GGGGGAAGCATCCGCACAGCCCAAACTTCGCGGGGCCCGGACCCCAAGGGCGGCAGCCCGCTCCGGGGAGCCGAGCGCGGCGCGTTTCCTCGGAGAAGGCCACAAAACACACCGGGCGAGGCGGGAAGAGTTGGCGCTTCCTCCGGAGCGCGAGGCGGGAGGAACTTCAGGCGCCAGCAAAGCGCATCGCTCGCCTCAAACGCCAAGGTCGGGGTTTTGCCCGACCCGGGCCCGTTTTCCGGCAGCCGGCGCCATTTCATGCCGCGCCGAGAGGCGGACGGAGCGGGAGAGGCTGGTTCAGGGTGGTGGCAGGTGCCGCCGTGACCTTCCCTGTTTGTGCTTCAAGCCGCGGGCAGCACTGAAAAAGCTGCTGTGATAGAGCCCTCCCGGGAGCCGTGCTGGTCCCTGGAGCGGCCTCAGAGCTTCCCCCGGGGGGAAACTGCAAAATTCTAGTTTCTGATCACTGGTCCAGACCCAGGCTGGAACGGGGAAATGGAGGGTTAAATGCTTTTTAGCAAGCTTCGGCTTTGCTGCTGGCCACGTACCTCCCGGGCGGAGCATTTTCCTGAAGAGCGCAGGAATCGAGGCCGTCCTGACCCGTTCGTGTGCTGCAAAGCCACGTACGTGCGTCCGGGGTCGCAGATGGCAAAGGCCCAGCACCCTTCCTCGTGGGACGCCCGCTCAACCCGCTCCTTGGTTAGGAAGGACACACAATGGTCATGACTCTGTAAATCTTCTCAAGCATTTCCACTCTTTTGGCAGATGAAAAACTAGTGCCTTAACCCAAGAGCTGCCTGCGTTTGCTTTGCCAGTGCGTTTCTTAAGGATGCTTGATCATCTGTGATGCTACAGAGGCAGCTGATGAAACTGGCACCCGCTGGCTGGGTGCTACCAAAATCCCAGGGAAGGTGTTCAGATGAGGGAAGAGCAGATATGAAGGGTCCCAGGCTGAAAATGGAGTGACACCTAATGGCGGTGCAGCCCACAGCACTGCCCTCGTACCCCGCCGGGCCCTGCTCACCTCTCATCTTGGAGCAGCTCCCCTGCTGTAAGGAGAATTATTCCCGCTGTACAAGAACGTAACAGAGGTCAGAACCAGGCCCCATGACGCTTAATCGGAGTATCACATACGATTAGTCATTTTCTGTGTTGCTCCTAATTCAGGGCTCTAGATGTTTTGTGTGGAGATCACGTCGCTGTGATTGATGTGCTGCCGTTCCCACCGCAGCTTCGACAGCACATCGCAACGCCGCAACAGAGCTCGGAGAAGGAAGTTTAACTTGGAATTGGAGTGAGGTTTCTCGAGGCAGTACTATAAACCAGCGAGTATTTAGGCTCAGAAACAGACCCGTTCTGCCCTCGCAGAAGGAGAAGGTGCTGCTGGACTGGGAACGCTGACTGACTCTGCTTTGGCCCTACTATCCGTGCAGGATGGTTGCAGGATCCTACCACTCCGACCTCCACATCTTTTCCGACTTTTTCCCCTTGCCCTGCAGCAATGCGTGGGTTTTCACAAGGTGCGAGGCTCATGAGCTGAGTGCTGGGGAATAGATTTCTAGCTCCGATTTCACCCCAGCGATACTTGTTTTGGGAGCAGGCATATTTCAGCACTGGTGCAGAGGGAATCATGCCATTTCCAGGACTCCAACCTCACTTTCTTATTTTTTTCCAGGAGTCCCCTACCTACCAAACCAGGTCTGACCCTGCTTATTTGGGGATGTGGGACCAGACTGTGTTTCTAACTGTCACGTATGGCTATAGTTGCTCGTTTTAATTTATCTCCTGCTCCTACAATAAATAAAACAGCTGATAAGACATATTCCTCTGTATGTTCTTTTCCCTGAGATACATAATGTCCTTTAATACTCTGAAATGGCTTGCTTGAACAAGATTGCTGAAAACAGCACAGCCGGCCTCTGTGTGCAGAAGGAAACAATAAACTTGCTTTTCCCTAACTGCCAAATAGCAGCACAGAGGTGAGGAAACTTTGCTCGTTTCATGATGTTCCTCCTCGTGCTACTCCAGAGGAAAGAAAGGGCCCTTGTATTCAGGTTTCCTCTCAGGCCAACTCAATTTGCATGTGAATGCACTTTAAAAATAAAATTAAAGTCAAAGCTGTGGCCAGAAGCCTGATAAATGTTCCTGTGCACATGCTATTGCGTGGAAGGGAGGGGGGTGACTCTCGGATGAACGCCCTGCTCTTACACCCTCCCCAGCCTCGGGATCTGCTCGTCCCCTTTGCGGCTTGTTGCGGGGGGTGGGAGCAGGCTCTCGTTACGGGGGGGTCTAGACAAATTAGAAGCAAAAGCTGCTGTTGGTTGCATGTGGAGCTCAGATTTTTTTTTTCCCCTCCCTTCGGCAAGGAAAAGGACAGGACTAGAAACAATAAGAACTAAAGGACTTACCTTGCAGATTCTCCTGGTGTCAGGTAACCTGCATCTCCATGGCCAGTTGCAGTTCTTGCACCGAGCTGTGTTAAAACACCAGGCGTTTCTGCTTCGCTGCTGTTTCACTGAGAACGGGGGGCCTGTCCAACACTACAGGGGCCCAGCCAAGTCTAGGATGCTGGGGAAAATGATATTTTCAGGGTTTGCCAACATTTTCTTCTGCTGGTGGCAGTTTTGCATTCCTCAAACACATCTTCGCGTTCTGGGGTGAAACCAAACCGCACATGTCAAACCCAGCTGCGGCCATTGAGTTTTTGGTGGAAGCAGGGCAGAGGAAAAGACCCAGATGGAGAGTGGGGTGCAGCAAGCACAAAACACATCCCAGCTGGCAGCAGATCTCTGCGGCTCCTGCAGGAGCGATGGTTTGGTGGGTCACACTGGGGCCCCGGCTCCCACGTCCTCCCGCACCGTCTGCGCTGTTCGATTCCTTCAGTATCATTGCAGGCAGCACGCTAGATGGAGGACAACTGGATCATGTAGCAACACGGTAAACTGAAGAGTTTACTTGTTATTTAATAAATGCCAGGGAGACTCATGAGGCCTTGAAGTTATAATAGAAAGATCTAATTTAGAAAAAAAAGGATAGACACATGTGAAAGCTGCCGGCAAACAGCTCCGGATATTGAACATTTCTATTTACCCTCCGAGAGGAGCGGAGATGGTGTGAGCTTCCTTATCAGCAGGGCTGTATGCCAGCAGGGGGAAGACAAACAAAAAACCAACAAAAATATCACCTCTAGGGGTGGAAAAGGGCTGCCAGGACTCTTGGCTGGTGGAGCCAGCGTGGCTCCCCGGGGGCACGTTCGCTCCCAGGAAGCTCCGCCGCGTCTGGCATCAGAGGGATCCATTGTTGTACATTGTCCTCGGATGCCAGGCTTAAAAAACCCCCCAACCCACTGGCTATATTAAACACACGCAAGGCAAAGCGTAGCCCAGAAACATGATCACAGAGCACATTTAACATTTTTGAGTCCAGCTGGCGAACTTCCCATTACTGTTCATTACACAGAATATAGCTGAAGATCTACGTGGGGCACAACCTTCTGGTTTTGAAGCAGTCCCTTTTCAGTAGGATCTCCCTGCATACCTGGCATAAGAGTACAACCGGAGAAACACAGTTTAATGCCAAGAGATTTGATTGCAGCCCTTTTTTTCTTGCTATCATACTGCATAGACCTGTAAAATTTCAAAGGAAATGATGATTCCTCTCTATTATATTCTGTAACTAGAACCTTTTAGTAGCTTTTGTAGGACTCATTCCTATTGTTATCTAGGTTAAATTATCATCTTTTCCTGCTATTCATTTTAGAGGATGTTTAGAAATACAGAAGTATGCTGTGTGTGCTCTTAAAGAGGTTTTTTTTGTTTGTTGAACAGAACTCTTCCATTTCTGTCCAACTCTGCAGGCTTTACTCTGGGGCAACGCTGTCTGTATTTCTTCTTTGTAAGGACATTTCTGGCCTGCTCCAGTTCTTGTCACAGTTCTCCTTGCGCCCATTAGGTGTCAGACTGTTATCAGCACAGGCTGCATCCGGTTTCTGGGACATCGCGGAGATGGGCAGCGGATACGACAAGCCCCCTGCGCGGGGGGCCGTGGGCAGCGCTGCAGCCTTTATGTTGGATCCTTAATAATTTCAGTCCTCGGGCCGGATCTTCGTGCTTGCAATAGCACCTTCCTCCTGCTCCTGAGCCTGCCGTGCCATGCGGGGTCTCGCCTTGCCCGATGGGCCTCTTCCCGCCTCTTCCGCCATCCCGCTGGGGAGGAGCGCTTGAAGTCAAGAGCGGTGGCACGGCTCAGCTCTTCCCTGGGGCACCGAGCACTGAAGACAGCAGGGGGATTCACTCAGGGACCGAAAGTCAATCCCTTCCCTCCCCCCTTTCTTCTCTTAATGAGCCGTTTGTCCCAGCTCCTTGCAGAGTTTCCCGCAGCAGCACTTTGATTCCAGCCCCAAGCCAGGATATAAACACAGGCATTAGGTGCCGCTGAGCCAGAGCGGAAGGTGATGAAAAGGGGGTCGGGTGCTCCAAAACGGCCTGTTTAAAGGGCAAGATCAAAGACGCGCAGCGGCATAGATACTGCCACCCCTACAGAAAGAAAAGCCCTAATGAAACCGAGATGCTGCGGTTGCCACGTATTTCAAAAGGAAGCGGCTCTGCTTTGGCTTTGCACTGCGATTGCCGAGAGCTTTTCAAGGGAGCGGGGGGAGGAAAAGGCGACATAGCGAGGGCTCCCTCTGACGCTTCCCAAAACTTACAGCCCCACACGTGTGAGCTATGAGGTTTTGAGGCTCTGGGATGGGGCCGTCAGGAGGCAGCGGGGCATCCGTGTGCCGCTTGAGGAGGTGGCATTGCCCAGGACCGATGCCGAGCGGCATGGGAACGCCTTTCCAAGAAAGCCTTTGGGAACACGTTTCATCTGCTCCCCGGCTGCGCCCACATCCAAGTCCTGCATGTCTCCCTCCTCTGTGCGTTGAGGCACAGCCAGCGGCTTCCCGAGGAACAAGGAGCGATTTTCCTCCCTTCCCTCCCCGCTCAGGGTGCAGTCGGCTCCTGTGGGGAAAGGGCAGAGCTGGCCGCTAAAAATAAAAACAGGCAGAGCCTGTAGCTCTCGGTCACATTGAATCCAGCGGGCAGCGATTGCTTAAATCCCTCAGTGGGTCCAGGCTTTGGCTCTGCGGAGCAGAGCCCATTTTTATTGCAAGCGTGCAGCTAAAACATCATGCACAGATGCCCTGGAGCCCGTGGGGCTGGAGCTGCTGGGAGCCGCCGAGACTGGCCCCCTTTAAAGCCTTCATATGTCTTTACTGCCACTGAATTCAGGGCTTGCTTGGCCTCTGTCATTAGGAGTGCCCAACACTGGCTTTAGGAGCTGGAGCTGAATGAGGCTCCCATCAATCACGCACTAATGCGACTCTGCTGGTTTCCGTGGAGTAACTCCAATTCCCAGCAGAGCCAGCTGGAGCCGAGTCTGATCCCCCATTAGCTCTCTAAGCTAGTAATTTTAAAAGGAGCCTTTACACATAGGGAAGCTTTTCAGATCACCTTCAAGGAATACTCTATTTTTAGCATTTGTGGACTCTCTTGACTGCAAACAAGTGAAACCTGTCTGCGGTGAATTCACACCAGGGGAACTGGCAGGTTTTCAGTGTTTCCGATTGAAGCACAGCACAAAGAGCGAGTTCTCCCGAGGTCTCCGTGTAGTGGAGGCAAGTCCGCAGCCAAGCGCCCGCTGCGGATCCTGCCTTCCAGGTTGCGGCAGGGCACTCATCGGGAAGGCGGAGGCCGGTGCTTCGGTGCCCGGCAGGTCTCATTTGCAGATGGCTTTGCAAGTGCAAAGTGCACTTGTTGTGAGCAGCCTTTGATTCAGGATTTGCAAACAACTGCTGTTCGGCTCATTGGTCAAAGCACTTATTTAAATGAGTTTTGGATCAAGCCAAAAAAAAAAAAGTCACCACTACTCTGAATTTTCAAACAAACAAGTGCTGGGTCAGAGAGAGCAAGACGATGAAGGGCTTTGAGTTGGCTTCTCCTCCAAACTAGCACAAAGCAAGTCACCCTCAGCAGAGCGGCCAGACCGAATGCGTCTCTGCCACTCTGCAGGGTGAAGGGATCCCACAGGAGCATGTTCAGGCTGGCTGGAGCAGCGTTTGGCAAACACGCTCATATTATTTACCCACTTATTTTTCCCCAGGCCTCATTCTGCTCTCACCGGCATGGGCCAAAGTCTCTTTCCAATCTTCAGTGCTGGCATGGTCAGAGCTGTTAGCATCCTGCCGCACGCGGGCTGGCCCAAGCACACCAAGGGCTTCGTCCTGTGCCATCTGTGGTTCTCAGGGAGCCACTTTCCCCTGGATGGCATTTGTGTTCACAGCATTAATGTCCAGCCTTTTTAAAACGTTCATGTTCTGGTGTTGAATCCTTTGCCCATGGTCTGAACCCTCTGAAAAATGACCCAGACCTTCTCCAATCCATTCAACGCTCCTCTAGGGCAGGCAGCTTTGCAGCGCCAGGAAGCTGGGGGAACCGCTGAACGCAGCTCCTGCCGGGGGTCCAGCGCTGCGCTGGTGCCCAGCACCGCCCCAGCTGGGTATCTGCCAGGCCTGGCAGAACCAAAGATAAAGATGTCCCCTGCCTTTACCCGAGGTGCTTTGCATTTTGCTGGCTCGCTCCTCTCCGCATCCTGCACCGTGCCGGGCAAGGGGACATTTGGCCAAGATCCTTGGCCCGGCTTGCTTGTGCTCGGCCCCTTACCCAGGCTGACCGCAGCTCGGTGTCCCGCGGAGCGGAGCCAGCAGCCGGTCCCCGAGGGGCTCCGCAGGTCAGTGCTGTGCCCAGACGAGCGTGGGACGGGAGAGCCTGAACAGCTTGCAGACATACGCGCCGTGGACCGGGAGGAAGGAGCCGGCTGCGAGGAGCTCGGGGGAGTGGGAGGAAAAAAACTGGGTGTCAGCAAGCGAGGCAGATTGAGAGCTGAGCCGTGTTAGCGGCTGTCTCTGGGATATGACCAATATTTCCTTGTGACTTACACAATCCGCAGGGGCCTGATCCATGCGCAGTCAGCGGGAATGGAGCTCCTACGTCCCCTTATGGTGCAGAAAGGAAGAAGTCCTTCTGCACCCGTTTTTCCATGCAAGCTTGCCTGCGGGCTCATCTGCTTGGCAGCAGCCTTGTCCCCTGCAGGAAGAGGAGCCGGGAGCAAGGAGAGGAGCAATGCTGCCGCCAGAGCAGGAGGAGGGGGCCTTTTAATTACTCACCCACATCTCCACCATGGTAATGCATATGAGCACCCCGGCACATCTGTTCAGAGGCGGCAGTAATACAAGCCCAGCTGAACGATAAAATTGCTTTCAGGGCTGTCGATTCCAGGCTCAGGGGTGTGTGGTCAGCTTGACTGCAGACTGGAAGGTTTTTTAATTATTTTTCCATGCAGCAGCATTTCAGCTGCCTTCCCTTGCCCCGTTCCTTGCAGTTAGCAGAGATTACATTCAGCCACGTGGGGCAGTCGGTGCAGCCACCCTTGAGTCCCATTCCCCATGGGCTTGCACCACAGAAACATGCCATCTGGGCCCATCTACGAGGCCCTGAACACATTCACACCTGCTGAAGGTCTTGCACCTTGCTCATAACCAGGCCGCTCTGCTGTTCCACCCCATCTGCCCGGCCTGGATTTGTGCACTGGTTGCGGAGGAGAGGCCATTTCTCCTGCAGGTGGTGCAACTGCCACAAAACACCAGCTACTCACCAAAAGGCAGCCAGGATCCTAATCCCAGCATCATAAGCTGCAAGAGCAGGAGCTGCAAGTACAGACACTCTGCTGTACCAGGGCTAGCATCCAAAAAAGCCCCTTAGCAGGGGATTTATAGCTGGGGGGTGCATCAGGCAGAGTGAACACAGCTGGGTTTTTCAGCCCCTGGCAGGAGGAGCAGGTGAGGAAAGTCATCCGTGAGCCGATCAGATTGGATTTGGGACCTTGGAGAAGGATCCGAGGCAAATTCCTCACTGCAATACTCCCCACTCCCCAGGCTAAAAACAAATAAATACAAGCTTAATGATTTGGGTGGAAGAATAGGAGAGATTCCAACATAAAGGGAGGTTTCCTCCGGTTGAGCTTTGCTGGCAAGCTTTAGCGCCTGTATTTTAAATAAATGTTATGGGTACATTTTTAAACACGCCATATGCTCCCATGCAGATCTTTCTGGTAAATGCTATAGCGTGACTCCAGGCTGGGTTTCCTGCTCCCCCCGCCTGCAGCTGCCCGGTGTGCTTTGCCGTGCCGCCCGCCGTGCCGAATGCAGAGCCCAGCCCCAGGCCCTGCCTTCTCCCCGTTCGGATGAAGCCACATGCGAGACTATCCCTGCCCCGCGGCCTGGACGCTGCCTCGTTTCCCACCGGTGCCGAAGTCTCCGATGAGAGTTTGGGTTAGTGCAGGTTGCAAAGTGATCTCTTATTAAAGGCCAGGACATTTTTGGGGGGCAGCTGATTAACACGCGCCTCCTTAGCGGTGGCGTTAGGGACCTGCCGCACATCCCTGCAGTAATTCCTGGAGCTTGCAAAATGGCTTATTTTTGCAACCTACTTACCTTTTCCAAGAAAGAAAAAAACCCCAAACCAACCAGATCTTATCCTCCATCAACGAGGCTGGTGAACCTGCTTCCAGCGTGCGCCGGCACGAGCGGAAAGGACAGGAAGGCACCTCGCTGCAGGAGGAAAGTGCGGAGCAGCACCAGGCTCTCTTAATTCTTCCCCACCGCTGTAGATGGCACTCGAGCCTCGCCGTCGGCGTCCTGCGCAGAGCCCGCCGAGAGCCCGCGAAGAGGAGCTGGCTAATGAACTTTAATGCGTGCTGGCAAGGAGTCAAGGGATGAGCTCTGACTAAGTTTACAGCAGATTTTCCCTTCTGACAGATTACTGCTTCATTTGTAAGAGGAGAACTTCTCATTAAGTACGTTTTTGACATTTTGTTGAGAGGGGGAAAAAAAAAATAATGGTGTTGCCAAGTGCACTGGAATCCGAGGCTGAATCTTCGCAGGTTTGGGTGTTGTTGTTTTTTTTTTTTTTCTACTTTGGCACCAAAGTGCCTTCGCAGAATTATTCAGTTCTGAACACAGTTGCTGCTGGGTGGGAGGAATATTTAAAACAGAAGCCACCAGAAAAGCCGGGCAAGATTTCGCAGT
Organism: Apteryx rowi; assembly: GCF_003343035.1. Classification (NCBI taxonomy): domain Eukaryota; kingdom Metazoa; phylum Chordata; class Aves; order Apterygiformes; family Apterygidae; genus Apteryx; species Apteryx rowi. The sequence goes on along the minus strand of NW_020448196.1, from coordinate 4,159,868 downwards.
GGAGAAGCAGCAGCTTTCTGTTCCCGCAATGCTCAGGTTTCAGTGCTAATCCAATAAGGTTTGATTAAAGTGTATTTTCAAGGCAGAATCAAGCCTAACAGTCATCATCATTGCGCTTAGCTTGGAGCCGCCGGCTCGCCTGGGTCCCGGGCACCCGCCTGGGGGAGGACGGTCGTAACCCGCCACCTCCCTCGTCCTCGCGACGGGACAGCCCCGAATCTGGCTCGCCGGCGCCCGGAGCCTCCGGCACCGCCGGGCACAGATGTTCCCGTCGCTCTCCTTCTCGCGACTTGTCATGCGGTGGAAGGAGTCCTCGCACCTTCCAATTTTAAGCTTCTAACTTAGGGAGATGGATATACATATATGCATTCATGTGTATTTGGTAGAGCGTTAATGGCAGGCTAAGCAACGAAGCCCAAACCAGGGTTTTTCTCTCTGTTTCCGCTTCCCATCGGTTAGGCGGGGCGTTCGGCAGAGGGTGCGAGGGTTGCTCCTCGCCCTTCAGGTGGTGCCTGCCCTATACTTAAAGAAGGGATTTGGGCTTTCGGGTCTGGGCGAGGAACTTTGCTTGCATGGCCCCAACTGCCGAAGGGAGGAGAGCGACGAGGACTCGCACGTGGCACCGGTGGCACGAGGGGACTCGCTTCCAACCCGAGCAGATGCCCGGCGGCAGGGCGGAGAACCGAACCAGCCGGACATTGCCACCCATCGGGTCCATCCCGGCCACGGATGTGCCCAGCTCTCGCTAGAGCCACCGCCGTGACACGTCCTCCGCAGTCGAACCGCCCCGTTCCTCTAGCCCTGCTCGTCCCTCTCGTCTCGGAAGGCAAAGCTGGTGAAGGTTTTCCTGGAGCCGTTTTTTTTCAGGGGTGGAAAATAGCCCCTTTGGAAAATAATTCTTCTCGCAAAAGCATGTGTCTTTCTTTCCCTTGGGCTTCTTTCAAGTGAAAAAGTGCTGAGCAAGATTGTTATCATAAGCTTCTAGGACATTTTCATTGATCCAAATCGTACTTTTAGAGAGAGAAAGTATCAGATAGCATTGGATGATGTTATAGACGTACTTTAACTATGAAAAATGTTGCAAAGACTTTAAAGAAAGCGAGTCCTTCACAATAAAAAGCATTTCACTTATTTTCCCTCAGAAAACACCTTTTCTCATTATCCAGACTGCTGAAATTGTGAGTTCCTCAGGGACAAGGACCATGTTTGCCTTTCCCAGCTCGCAGCGAATGCAACAACAACATCAACAACAAAATTGTGTTAAACTGCCCTGAGATTTTTCTCTCCTGCATTAATTGCCTTTCCAGCTTGGATTCTTCCCACCTCCAGTGAAAATACAACTATAAATCACCTTGTCGTTGTCACTTTTTACAGACCAAATGAAATGAGGCCGCCCCAGCAATTTCCCATGCTCCCGGAACAAGCCGTGGTCTTGTTTGGGTGCTTTCTGTGAGGAATGCTTCTTAGTCAGCTTTTGAGGAGCATTTGGAAACCAGGTTGTCGGCCTTGTATCAGCAGCTACAGCTGCGGATGCTCTGCTTGCTGCTCTCTCTGCAAGCTGTCTTCCAAAGCTGGAGTAAAATCCAAGCAGCTGCAAGTTCAACCCCTTCCTCTTCCCTTCTCTTCTCTTTCTGGGGGGACAAAAGTGGCAGCAGGATCAGGCCGGTGCTAAAGCATTTTGCAGCCGACAGCTGAGCTCGGCGCCTGCAACGTGCATGGTTTGCCCATAACTTCTCTTAAATTCTTCATGGTGAAGCTATCTTGGGCTAAATGAGGAAGAAATTAATTGTGCCGCCACTAAAAGGGCTCAAATGAGCAATACAGGATCAAAGAGCCGAGGGCTGGGGGGAGCCTCGAGCCGTATTTTGCATTATGGACTGAGCGCTCTTCAAGATCTGCCTTGCGTGCCTTGGAAAATGATCCTTGCTATGGGCTGGAGGGGTCCGGGGAGCGCTGCCGTGCTGGTCGGCACCACCCGGCTTGGCTCAGCCCGGCCTGGCAGGTCCAGCTGCAGCGTCCCCGCTTGTCCCCGCGTTTGGGACATCACGTCCGCCGGGGAGGTGGCCTGGGGATACGCAAGGCATCTCTACGGTGCAGACCGGCTCCTCGATGCCGGTGCTGCCGCCAGCCTGGGTGAGCCCTGGCCAGTGGTCGGGAACCGAATGCCACGCATGAGGCAGCTGCCAGTTTTTTAATTCCCCTTTTCCACAGGTTTCTCAGTCTGTGCTCCGGAGCAGAGCACCCGGCTCAGCAAAGCTGATCAAATCTTTCCCCCCTAGCGAATGACACGTTCCTGCCTGAGAAAATCAAATTACTGCGTTTTTTTATCCATGACGGCTTGAAGTGCTGCTGCCTGCTTGTTTGAGGGAAGGAGGCTTGCAGACGGAGGAGATCCTACTGACGTTTTGCCCTGGAAGACGATGTTAGGGCTGAGCGCTAAAGACGCACGTGACACTTTGCTTTAAGCTGAGGGTTTTGCAGCGTGCGCGCGCCCAGACCTGGTCACCTCCGCCGTCGCTGCAGGCAGGGGGGACTCTGCTGCCGGGGGACACGAGGGAGCTGCCTGCACCCCCGGGGAGCAATGCGAAGCCTAGTGAAGCGCGGGGCTGCCCCACGCCAAGGCAGACTGAGTGGGCCCAAGAAGGGGTTTCGGGGTTTTTCTAGCAAGGGCGGGATGCAGCTCTGCACATGGAGGAAAGGCTTCCAGCAGATGGGACGCAGGTTTCATTGCGCTTGACGGGATAGTGGGAGAAGTTATTATGAAAGACGGCTGTGACATTCACAGCACAGATCTGCCAAATGGTGTCTAGAGTAGACGGAAGGAGCACACTGCGATGCTGCATAAATTGGTGCAGAGAGAGATCTGATGCTGCGTTTCCTAGCAGGGAGAAAAGAAGGCTTCAGCTGATGGAGAACATGGTGTATCCTGCTAGCGTCCTGCTTAAAACCCGGACCGAGTCGGCAGAGGCGCTGAGCACTTGCATCCTTATTGATGGCTTTTGCATTCAGGATGTTCGTCGCTTCTCAAAATCGGTCCTTTCTGGACAGTGCCCAGCCTCCTCAAACACAGCTGAGGTGTCTTCCCAATCTCTCCTCCTCTCTGGACTCTCACTGCACTGAACACGCCAGGTGCCCGGGGATGCTCCAGGAAGAGCCCCACGGTTGGGAAGGTCCATGGAGCTGCATGGATCCTCTGGACTGTGGGTCTGTCCATGCTGCCAGGTAAGTGAGAACTTCCCAGGTCTCTGGCCCAGCTTCTCCACCATCTGCACTACAAGCCTGGGTCAGAAGAGGGCTGTGCTGTTGTTTTCCTGTACTGGGTGGAGACAGTTTCTCCTGGAGTTATCATTTCCACTGCCAACAAGAACATGATCCGGGTCAGATTTGTGCCAGGTTTATTTCCCTACGCTGGTCATTGCTTTGCTTTCGTGCTCAAGTCCTCTTTACAATTTGCCCACTCTGGAAACAGGACAATGGAGCAGAAGCACCACAACAAACCTCTTTTGTCTTCGTTACTTGTTAATTATTTCACTACCTTCAGCTGAATCTTGATGAGTTTTTTTTTTCCATGGCAACTGCGTCCGTGTGAACTCTCCATCGACAGCCACGTGCTGTGCAGGGGCGAGGATGAGGCAGGAGCGGCTGAGGGCCACGCTGAGCTCCAGCCTGCCTCTGCTTCGCGAGTGCACATGGAGGATCTCCTCCGTGCCGACGTGCCTGCCCTTCGCATATGGACGTCGCAGCTGGTGCATTAGACAGACCTGCCCTCGTGAGGACTTTTCCCACCAGCACGACAGAAGCATGAGGTTCCCCGCAGATCCTGCTCGGAAATCTTGCTAGCTTACCTAAAATGGGAATAACCAAGCTGAGACAACCCACGCCGCCAGGGTCAGCAGCAAGGGCTTCCCAGTCCTGCGGGAGGGAGCTGCTGCTGCCGCGACGGAGAGGGGCTCTCCCGGCAGGGACCGGAGAAGGTCGGGCTGGTGCCCACCAAGGGGTCTCCTCCAGGCTGGCAGCGAGGAGGCGAGGACGCACAGTCTCCGGGAGGAGCCGTTTCTAGCTCGCCTGCCTTCGCTGCCGCGTCTCGGCAGCCGGGAGGCGTCAACCTCCGAATCGGGGGCGAGGAAGCTCGTCCCGAGCGCAGAAGCAGCCAACTCAAACGAACGCCCACCAGGACGACATCCATACCTACAAATTATCTGTTCCCCGAAGCTGCAATTAAACACGCCTCCGCGGGAACGGCGGCGTGACGCGAACCTGCGCCTCTCCCGCCTGCCCCGGCCAGCCCAGGGATGTGCCAACGCCTTCCCCGGGATGCGGTGCCGGCTGTGCCCGGAGCTCTCCCGCGCCAGGAGGTCAAGGGCAGGCTGGCGAGCGGACGGCTCGGGTGCTGCTTTGCCGCGCGTGGGGCTGCGGCGTGCGGCGGCTCCCGGGCCGGCATCCCGCCTCCGAGGGCTGCGCTCCGGCCGCCGCTTCCCCGCCGGAGGGGGGTGACGGTCCTCGGGGCTGGGGATGCCCCCCCGCCCTCGCTCACGCCACCCGGCTCCCCAAGGACCAGGGGCATTTCGGAGCAAACGCTGGCATTTGCTCGGCGCAGGGTTTTGCAAGGAAATAATTAGCGCTCTTTTTTTCCCCGGGAGCTTCTTCCCCCCCCCCCCCATGCCCTCTTGTGCTGGGATTATGTGTCATCCCTAGAAACTGCAGGATCATTTCCATGACATGAAAAAAATGCCTCCTATTCATCACGGCGCTCTGCGCTAATAGCCGTGCTCTTTAAAGAGGGAGCGTGGCCGGGGCCGTTTCTGCTTCCATCTTGCGGAATAAAGGATCTCTTTGCGCTTCTGTAGCAGCCCCTTTCATCCGATGCCCTCGAAGCGCTTTGGGACGTAAATTAATTAAGCCTCACAACACCCCATCGAGTTCAAGCTCACGCAAGGGTTTTTTTCATCGTGCGCTCAAACAATTCACCGCATCTTTGTGTTTCCAATTTTCGGCAGCCGGAGGGTCACGTCCAGCTGGGGCGTGAGCGGGGGCCCGTTCAATTACTGGTCCTGCCGGGCTCGCTCCGGCCCTCGGCCCCCCCCGGCATCACGGTCCTTCCCGAGAGCCTCGCCAAAGGGCATCTCAAAGCCTCGTGGCTCCCGAGAGGCGACCTGGATGCCGAAAAAAGAGAACCCCCCCCTTTTTATGGATCCAGTAAGGTCTCGCCCCGCGAGGGGCACTAGAGGGTTTGTTCCCCTGCGTTAGATGGGGCCCCAAATCGTCCCTCTTGGACATTTATTAAAACTCGGGCGCGGGAGCGTCACCCACATACTTACGGCTCCTCGTCATGCCCGGATCCGTATCGGAGATGATGAAACTCAGGGCGGAGCGAGGAGCCGGGGTCCCCGCCGCCCTCGCCGCGTCTCGCGGCCGCAGGGCTGGGGCGCTGCCCGTCCTCGGGGCTCGGCGAGCGCGGGAGCGCGGTGCTGGGGACGCGAAGCGGCTCGTCGGTGGTTTCAGATTCCTAATTACGTCTCTTTAATGAGCACCCACACCGTTATCAGGGGTTCCTCTGGGGCTCAGCAGAGATCCGGGCTCTTTTAATTACTTCTGACTCTTAATTTTCGTGTCTGTGCTAATCCTTCACAGTTCCCTCTTCACTCGCAGCAAGGGCTTCATTACCGGGAACTGCATAAACGCACCCAGCCCTCCTCTCCTCTCCTAGCACGGCCTTTTTCCCCCAAATCATACAGGAATTGCACGCAAGCTGCCCACCCCCGGGGCTGGAGCAGCCGGGGGGGGGGGACGTGGCGGTGAGCAGCGATCGTCTTTCGGGGGAGAAGCAGCCGCCGGCAGCCGGTGCAGTCGCTTCCCGCCAGGCACCGGCTGCGTCCGCCCCGTTGGCGGAGAACAGCCCCGTTAGGGGACCCGGCGCCAGCTGCTCCCAGCGTGCAAGCCCGCCTCGCCCGGGATGTTCCCGCGCGTCTCCCCGCCGGGAACCGCCGAAGTTTGGGATCCGGCAGCGCTCGGCTCAGTGCTCGGCACCGGGCGCCTGGGGATGGCTTCGAGGGGAAAAAAGCAGGCTGGGCGTTCCTGCTGCGCGCGCCAGGGTGGCAGAGCCGAGCTGGCAGCTGCGACCGGCTCCGGCGCCGGGCAGGGGCCCTTTTCCTGCCCTTTCCTGCTCTCCTCCATTCCTGCCTCGACTGCAGCGAAAGGGTTTTTCAGAAGTGGGCCGTGGGCCTTGAAGTGACAAATAACTGAAGGTGGTAATTAATGGCACAGTCAAGCGCTAAGTAAAAAAGAAGGGGAAAAAATAAGGGAAAAGTGCCGGCTGCAATTTTGCAATTTAATTAGGTTCGTTTTCTTTCATAACGGGGAGGGTGGAGGCAAAGCCCGAAGGCCAGGGGCTTTCTGGCGCTGCTAAAAGTCCGGCGGAGGCGGCGGCGCGCTCTGCCGTCGGCTTTCCCGAGGACACCCGCCCGAGCCTGCTGCGCGTTGAGAGGCAGCGACTAGCAAAAGCCCTTTCAAGTTTTCTCCCCGAGAACGGAAGAGCTTCTTGAAGCAGAAACTTTCAATAATTAAAAAAAGGAAGAAGGCGGGGAAAAAAAAAAAAAGTTGTTATGGAAAGTACATGAAAAAGATCATCCCGGCGGGGGACGTGCAGGGGTGGAGGGTCCTCGCCAGCCTCAGACCCTGAGCCCCAGGCGCGAACGTGGTTCGCACGGGGCAGAGCCGGGCTGCGAGACGCCCCAGGGCCTTCGGCAGAGCGGCTTCGGCGGCCGCGGTTCGGAGCCTGAATATTCTCCCTTGTATAAATCATCTGAATCGTGCCCGCGGATGAGGGAGTGCGCACATCAGTATGTAGATTCAGGCTCCAGCCCTCATGACTTATTCACTAGCAGACTCATATTGTTTCTAACTTCGGAGCGGTGCCTGGAAACTGTATGTTCTTCAAATTAAAAAAAGATATACGGCCGCCTCTAGAGCGGCCCGAACGCTCTCCCGAAAACGCCCGGGTTGCTGAGGAAGGGTCGAGCGAAAGCAAACGCCGCGCGGCGGCGGCGGCTCTCCGGGAACAAGCCGCGGCGGGTTGCTCGCGCGCCGGGGCCGGGCTGGACCGGGCACCCCCGGGTTTAGCATGAGCATCCCGGGGCGGGGGCGGATTTTTCTCCGCGGTCGTTGGTGTCTAACAAGAGCCGGCAGCTGCTTTATTTCCCGCTCCCCGGGGCCGTTGCGGAGGTGCCGGCTCCCCGCGCCCTGCCGGGGCTTCGGGCAGGTTGCTCCCATCCGGCGCCGTGCCCTTACGGAAGGAGACGAGTGCTTTCCCGTGGCTTCCGCCCGGCCTTCTGCTGCAACAGGCACGGCACCGGCCTGAAATATTAACGAGTTTTACCTTAATTACCTTCTGGGCTCTCTTCGTTTCCCCGCTCGCTCCCTTTTTAATATCAGCGATAAGCAGAGGCAGCTGCTTTGCTGAGCTGGGATTTACCCCTTCCTCGGCACATCCCGCTTCCCGGCCGCTGCGCAGCCGGCACCGGCACAGCGAGCGCCCATCATGTCCCGGCCGCTGGAAGAGGACGAGGTTATTTTTGTGTTTTGAGAAAGCATTTTCCCTAGAGCCTTTTGCTCAACGGAACAGAGCGTCTTATGGGTTGTTTTTTTTAAATTTCAGGTAAATGAGCCTCTCGCCAAATACGAAACGAGGGATGTGCAGACCCGCAGCAGCCACAAACGACCTCTCCATCCTCCCCGGCCCGGGAAACCCTTCCCGTTTTGCAGACCCCCCGGTTTGTCTCCCGGGCCCCTTGCAGCTCGGCCCCCCCCGCGTCGCCGGGGGGGTCTCGGAATAGCCGCCGAGCGCATTTGTCAAGCGCGCGGATCCCGCCGGCGTGTCCCTTCGGCCCGGCACGCCGACGTCCCCACGGGGCTGGCTCGGCCAAAAAGGGAAAAAAAGACCAAATAGGAGCAATTTTTCAAGAAATACATCTATGACAAGGGAAGCAAAACTTCAGCTATTGGAGGGAGGATCGCTCCCGAGCAGGGGGACGCGGAGGAAGCCCGCGGCCCCGCTTCTCCCACCCCGTCCCGCTCTCCCCGCGGCCGGGCACAGCTCGCGGCGCCGTATCGCAGCGCCCCGGCCTCCCTCGCAGGCTGCTATTTCTGCCGGAGCCGCTCTCCCCTTCATCCTCCTCCTCCTCCTCCTCCTCGCCGGCAGCCCACAGCGCTGCAGACGCGGCGAGCAGCTGCCTATTTGGATGCAAAAAAAATTAAAAAAAATACAGATCAATACGTTCAGCAATAGATTTCCCTTCGCTCTGTTCGTCGCGCGGCTTTGCTGGTCGGGAACGAGCAGCACCGCGAGCTGCTGCGCGAAGGCGCAGAAGAGGAGCAAAACCCGAACCCCCCCCCCCCGCGAAAATCCCAGCAAGGACAGAAACATCGCCGCGACGCAAAGCAACGCGATCGGGCAACTGGGACACGCGCGTGGATTGAACGTCGCCCTGCGGCTCCTGGGGGATAATTCCCTGAAGCCCCAGATCCGGGGAGCGCAGGAGGGACCGTCGCAACCGTTCCCTCCTGCCTCGGTCGCAGCGGATGCTGCTGGGGGATCCTTTAACCCGACCCAGCGCGTGCTGGGTCTGCGCAGCGCCTTGCACAGCGAACCCGGAGCCCCAAAACGGGCCGTTTGGGGTCACGGCGAAGCACGGCGAGGGCAGAGCAGCGGGGCGCGAGGGCGGACGCCTGCCTTCGCCGGGGCCGCCGGACCGAGCCCTGCTCCCCTCTGCTCCGACCCCCTGCCCCTGGGCAAGGAGGAATTACCGAAAAAACAGGTCCCTGGTGGGACACGACTCCTGTTCCCACCCTCCCAGAGCTCCGGAGCTGCAGGGACGCATCCAGCAGGAAATTAGGGCTGCAATAACCCTGCTCGGATGGGGGCTGGCAGCTTTAATTTAGCCATTTGCAGGCTGCCGAGGAGCGCGGCGGAGCCGCAGCATCGCCGGCTCGGGGTGCGAGACGGGGGCTGCGGAGCCACTGCTGCACCTTTCCTTCCGCAAGCGGCTCGGAGCAGGTTTTTTTCCCATCGCGAACAAATGGGCAGCGTCTGAAAGCACGCCGCCCACGCGCTTCATTAATTACTCAAGTTATAGGCCTATTAGAGCCGAGAAATTGCATTATTAAAAAGAAATCTCTGCAGACGCTTCAAATGCGTCAACCTATTCAATAGCTGACACCGGGTCATAATTAAAAGTAAAAAGTATAGGCCAGAAGGGGACAAAAAATGGCAGATTTCCTGAATATGGCTAATGGAAACATTATTAACATTAGGAAATTGCATACGAGAAGCCACTGGCTCCTGGCCCAGTTTAAATATGCATAAGGCGCCCGACGTGTGCCTATGGTGATTAATAGCATTAGCAAAAAAAAAAAAAAAAGAAATTAAATTCCTGGAGCCGCCTCGAACGGCGGCGTCTGCGGGCGGCTCTTCGGCTCCCCGTGCGGCGCGGGAGCGCGAGCGCCCTGGCAGGGTCGCCGCTGCCACCGGTGGCTCTGGCATGGGAATCTGTGCCCGGCGGCTGGATTTTAGCCCGTTCCTCAGCGCGAGCCGATGCAAACCCCAAACGCCCTTCTTTCTTGCCTCGAAGCCGCTGGTCGAGTCGCAGCTTCGCTTTGCTTCCAGGGCTGCTGCATTTTAACGTTCGTTCTCTGCGAACGCCGCTGTGAATCAATCTGGCGTCAGGCCTATTCTCTGCCTAATATTTCTAAATAATTTATTATCAGCGGTTTAATCCCCGTGGGAGCTCTCTCCACATTAAAGCCGATTGCTCAGTCAGGTCATGTCCCGCATTGGAAGCACTTGCAGCCCTTTGATTTGTTTGTGTTTTATGTTTTTGTTGGGAGAGCAGTAAAAAGATATGAATTTTTTCCCCCCTCTTGAAATTGATTTATCTCCGTTGTTTCCTTTTTTTCTGTCCAATTGAACTGTAACTTTCTGGTTGCCGCCGTCTCCGCGGGTGGCTGCCCTGCTCCATATGGATGCTGTGGGATGCAGCGGCACGTAAAGACGGAGCAGGAATCAAGCCGCCGGCCCCAGCACGGCGCGGGCAGCGACTGCTCCCCGTCGGCACGCCGGAACGGGCAGTCCTGCAGCCAGACCTGGGAGCAGGTCTCCCCAGGGACGAACGGAGCCCTGGAAAAGGTCAGCTCCGAGGATTTCCCCCCCTCCCGAGCCCATCAGGGCTGCTCTCACAAATTGTCGCTGCCGCTCCCCGGGGATTTGTATTTTACTTTGGGACGGGACTTCGGTGCTATTTTTCAGCAGGAAAAAGCAGCCTGTCGCACCAGACTTCGTTAAAGTACCCGGCTCGCTCCTCCTTCTCCTCCTCCTCCTCCTCCTCCTCCTCCACCTCCTCCAAGGAGGGGTTTCAGCGAAGGTCCTCCGGCTCGTCGCTGGTGGCTCCATCCTTTGCAGCGCTGCCAAAGCGATGCTGCGCGGCCCGGTTAAAACCATTCCCGGAGAATAATATAAATCAACACTGTTACCCTCTCACTGCGGGAAATTAGGTTGTACATGCTTCGCTGGCGTGTTCGTCCTAGCAATTCCCAATCCCATGCGCAAGTCGGCTTGTTGGGTGCCAGCCGCAGTGGCGAGGAAGAGGAGGCAGCTCTTTAGCCCCTATGGGATCCCATCACCTCTTGGCGCTGCTTGGGACCATCCCATGGCCCCATTCTCCAGCAAGCTGCCACAAAACAGTTGGGAAAACCCGGGAGCATTAAAGCAGAAGGGACCTTTGCCAAGGGGCCCCATCCGAGGCCAGACCGCGGTGCCCCAGGAGCCCCTGCGACTGCAGCGCCGGCTTGGCACGGCTTCCTGCGGTGGCAGAAGCGCAGTTGCTCCTCTCCCCTAGAGCTCCCCGGGGTAATTAAATGCAAAGCTGCTGCTGAAAGGGTCAAGGCGAGCACCGATTAACGCTAACGATGGGCATGACTTCAGGACACGGCCGTCTGTCCGCAGAGATTGAGCTGGCAAATTAATTGCACGACGGACGCGTCCACTCCTAGCTGCTCAGCCGCTGCCTCCGCAGACGTGCCCCGAACCCATGATCGGCATCGTCTCCTGGTGCCCTCCCTCCTTCCAGCCCATCGCTCCGACCCCTTGCTCCGTGCTTCCCTTTTTCAAGCCCATGCAAGATGCTTCTTCAAATTTCCCAGCAACGCAATAATTTAAGGATCATCCGGTCGGGCGTAAATGCAGGCAGAAGGCGTAACGGTGCAGCGCTGAAGCCGAGCCCGACACGTTCGGCGAGAGAGGTGGGTCGTGTGCATTGCTGCCGAGCGCCTCGTCCTTGGGGAGGTGACCGCGACTTGGCTCCTGGCGGGTTAATGCAGCGGTTAAAGCCTTTACGTGGCAGAGCTGGTGAGAAGAGCGGGCAAGGGAGCTAGTTTGAGGCCGACAGCGAGCGCCGGCTCCCGTGGGTGGCCTGACCCACTTGCACGGGTCGAACGAGGACTTTGCTAGAGGATCTGCTGGGCCGGGCGCCGGATCCCTGGCCGAGGCCGCTAGCCGTGTCCCCGCGTCCTCCGGAGGCCGGGTACGAGCCGACGGGCTCAGCCAGAACACGTTTGCTCCTGCGTCCACCCACCCTATAAAGGGCCATTTCTTCCTCTCCCGGAAAACAAGAGCTTTTCCCGCGCCAAAGGACGGGCTGAAGCACAGGGGCACTTGCCGCAAAGTCGAACCCCATTAAGACCGACCACGACCTCGAATCGGTGCGGTTTGCCGCCGTCCTCGCGCGGAGCAGGGGCTCGCGGCTGAATTGCAGACACAGAAGGGAGACGGCGGCCCCGACGAGGGACACTGTGCCACCCCGCGCTCGTCACACGCCTGCCAGCCTGGTGAGAGAGGCCAAAAGCATCCAGAAACTTGGAAAAACTTCCTCTCCCTGGCAGGGCCAGGCAGCAGCGTGGGAGCTGCTGCAGGGACCCAATGCACCCACCACACCTTGGCAATCCAGGGCGCAGTGCACTAACCTAGCAGCTAAAACCAGAAGCAGGGGCAGAGAGCGAGATTGCCATATAAAATATTGAGATCCGAGACTGTCAGAGCGGAAGGCAGAGCTGATGTGGCTTCTGAATAAATCATTGCAGCTAACACATGTATTTGCTCGCAGTGACGTCTTTGAGGGAAGAGAGTCCTTGTGTGGGGGGACTACCAAAGAGCAAGAATAAAATGCAATAAAACAAAATACAGGACACCGGTTCTCCTAAGAGCATTTGTTAGTGAAATAATTAGCTCATCTCAGCCTCCTATAACATGTCAGCCTAGATCTGCTCCCTCGTTTGTCTCATCAGTTCCCATCCATCCCGCCCTCCTCTTCGCTGCTTAAAAGCAACGTGCCTTGGCAAACCACGGCGCTTCGTTAACATTTCATGGACTCTGCGTAACTGACGGCCTGTTAGGGAAAATGTCGAAGTTCTGGGTCTCCTTTGCTTCCCCAGACCTGGGTTACTGCTCGGGGGGCTCACGGGGCGAGCGGTCATAACTGACACGCAGAGCACGGCACGCATCCAGACTTGGTCCAAGCGATGCTCTGGCATTGAGCTGGCTACCAAACCACCATTAAAACCCACTCCCCTTAAGCGTTAGATCGCTTTTCAGTGCGTCCAAGAGGCAGGCACTCGTAGCAGAGGTGAATATTTAATTGCAAAATGCAATAGGCTGCTTGGCTTGCTAGCGTGCTGGCAGCGCTTTGCCCAAGAGCGATAACCGGAAAAAAAACCCCTGACCTTGGAGTGATGCGGGGTTTTCTTCTGCTACAGCATCCAGTGGCATTTTTGCAGGACGGGGAAGGTCCCCTGCACTCAGCCCATCACAGTGCTGGCCCCATACACCGTCCTTGGGTCTTGGTCCCCGCCGGCACCTTCACCTGCTTTGCGAAGCTGCCGCGTGCTCTCGAGAGGCCACTCGGGCGCGAGCAGCTGGGTTTGGTGGCACTGTAGCTCCCGGCATCCCGCCCTGAGCCTTGCCCAAGTGGTCTGGAGCTGGGAAGAGAGCTGATTGCCACCTTGGCTGCTGCTAGGACCCCAAATGGCAGAGGAATTTAACGTACAAGTCTGATAAGGAGCAAAGGCAGAACAGAGCTATCACGGTGGGGGGAGCGTTTTGCTGGAAGAAAACAGTTTTGGTGATTCTAGTAAAGACACCTCTAGCTGAAAAGCAAACCTGCCTCCTGGAAGAGGGAGAAGGGAGCCCGGAGGGGCCAGAGGAGACTCAAAGCAGCCTGGCAGACCCATCCAGCACAGGGCAGAGGGGGGCCTAAACCCCTAGGCTCCTGCCTAAGCCCGAGCATCGTCTGCCATATTTTACCAGCAGGTTTTAAAATATTATCATTTTCTTGTTCTGCACAGGAAAGGCAATACCCACTGAGAAGATCTTACAGTCTCCCAGGCACCGTTCTTTGGTCTTCTCCTGGTCTCCTCCCAGCCCGCTGCCCAGGCTCAGCCTGTAGCTGTAGGCACAACAATAAACTTGCACAGCTTATACAGGATCAGCTACATCCTTAAGCTAAGATTTTCTTCACCAAATTTCCCCCTAAAAGCCTCAACTCCTCTACATAAAGGAAATAGGAAGCTTGCAAGCACAAATAACCTCCTCAGCCCTGTTAACACCAAAGTGCTAGGAGAAGCAGGGAGGGGGGAAAGCAAGTATATGTACCCGAGGATGAGGCTGTTATTCAGCTCGAGAAGTCCAGCTGATGGTAATCCTGGCGAAACAGAGATGGTGCCCTTGTTAGGAATCAAACGTTTCCCCAGGTGTTAATTCTTGTCTAATTAACAGCTTCTGCGGTCCACAGAGGGCTGGTGTCAGCTGGTTCTCGGCCGTCCCTGGAAACAGAGACGTTTTTGAAAAATTCTAGCATCTTCCGCAGAAAACCTCTCTAGAGTTAAATCCTCAAGACAAAGACTTCAGTTTTTAAAAAACGTGTTGCAAACGCACCGTCTCCTGCACTGCCACGCTATCAGGAAAGTAGGACAGGTGCAATGTGTGTCACGCATTTTCCCACCCGCCTTTCTTTCCGTGGATGCACCGAGTTATTGGTACTGTACTAACAAAGTCCATATGGGCCATCGGAGCACTTTAATGCGTTTAACGCATTTAATGCATCCCCTTGATAAAGGAATATGTCTGGCAGGGTATCGGTTTGCTGGCTAAAAGCTAGCAAACATCCAACGCTAACAGCTCGATGCTCTCAGCTCCCATCAACTTCAGGGCCTGCTCCTAACTTTAACAGCTGGTGTCAAATCCTGCAGGATCAGGTTCCCAGGGATGCGATTTTGGGGAGTGCCAAGTGCCAGCATCACCCACGCCGTGCCGGAGGGTGCTGCCTCCAGGGAGGACGGAGCGGCACGGCCCGAGGCCGAGCACCGGCCCGGGGCGTCTGCCCGGGAGCCGTAGCTGCAGCAGGTTTCCAAAACCACCCCGAATTCCCACGACCGATGCAATGGGCTGGCAAACAAACATCACAATCCTGGCAAAGGGAAAACAGGATTTGCTCCACATCTGTGGGTTCTCATAGCCTTAAATTAGCAGAAATCACCATGTGCTGTTACTACGAGCCTCTCTCCTGTTTTCATCCGACTCATTTTTCGTTTTGCTGTGCTACTCTCTATAATTAAACTTTTGCTGTGCTGTCTGCATCGGCCTTTCTGTTGCCATAGAAAAACACTGTGGATAGAGTTACTTGGAGCTTCAGAGGTTTTGTCTGCTAACACGCCCTGTTATACCATTAGGTTTGATTGCTATAATTAAGGTGACGTTGGATGGTACCTATTGTGATAGGAAGCAATTATATGCAAATAAGAGCCTAAGCATGAGTAAATTTGGGGGATTTTTTTTTTTTTTTGCCTTTGAACCTCTGTGATGTACAAGCCGTCAAAGGGATCAGCCGGTGCACTGATGTCAGCAGTTTTTGCCCGTATTGGACTACTATATCCCACCGATGCTCAAGAAATTGAGGCCCTGCAGGTGCCTGCCAGAACGAGCAGGGTCTGTGCAAGGTGGCTGCAGGGTCCCGGGGGCTGCGAGCTCTGGGAAAGGACAGGAAAGAGCCTGCTTGCTCCTGCACGGATCCTCGTGTCCTGTCCTAAGCCGGTGGTCAAACATTTGTCTCTCCAGTAGCCGGAGACGTGTGTTAGTAAAACAGCAATTTAGACCGAGGAAATCACAGGGAAAACAAATACGGAGCCCCCATCCAGCCATTTGTAACACGTCGCACTCCTGACAGGGCTGCCAAGCAGCCAGAAAAAAAGCTTCAGCCTTGAAATTTTTCTTGAGCGAAGATAAATGAAGGAGATTCGTGTCTCTGTTGGGGCTACATTGTTTTGCTCAGCTGGCTGCAGAGAAAATAAGATACAGCGGCGCATTGATTTGTGGGCTGAGCGCTGTCTTTGCAAGTAGACGGGCTCGGAAAAAACTTCATTTGGGACTTTAAAATGGAAAGCGCCCATCGCTGCAGGCTGCTGCCCCTCCACGGAAGTTTAACCGTGTTTTGCACCCGGAGAGGGAGCAGATGGATCTGTCAACTGCGCTTACGCCTAACCTTGCCGAACGCAGCGGAGCAGGCGGCCGCGCGCCCCGCCGAGCAGCCGGAGCGGCGCCGGGCAGCCGTCACGTGGGGTGAACAGCGCTCGTTAGCATCAATAAACGCGTAAAAATACCAAAAATGCAAAAAATACCAAAGAGGAAAAAGAATTGCTGGGCTGGCACTTTCCCCCCGCCGTGTGCTCATGCTGACGCGCAGAAGAGCCGCCCGCCGGAGAGCAGGGGGATTTAATGCGCCGCGAAAGGAGGCTCCTGCAACACCTGCCTCTGCAAGGTGACAACCTGCCGGCGGGACCCGGGGGAAAGCGGGGAGCGAAGGCAGAGCTCTTCCCGCCTTGCGGCGATGCCGAGCCCCGCAGCGGCGCCCCGGCGCCCGGGAAGAGCGGGAGGATGAGGAGGATGAAGGACGCTCTGCCAGGCACCCTGCACGCAGTGCTCTCCCTCCCGCCGCCAGCCCGGTGACGGATCTGATGCGACCTTCACTCAAGAAAAATCCCCCACCGCGCTAGCGAGACAGGAGGCAATTTTAAAGATCCAGCGTTTTGGAATGAAAGTAGTATTGGCTGCGCTCTAATGGAAAGACAGCCAGTTTTCTCGCAGAATGCAAATGAAAAGGTATAAATAAACAATCGCTCACAAATAAGTGCTCGCCTTTAATGAATATTTCATACACAAAAGAAGTCATTGACATTTTGCTGGATTGCTTCAATTAGCTCTTAAGCCTCGTGTTCATGCAAATAATAAGCTTGCTTATCATAATGCTTTGTTAATCTGTTTCATAGTGTGAATTTATACAGTAATGCATCACACGGACCTCCTGCTGCAGCCTTTATTGGATATAAATGACTGAGTAATTGCTATTGATCATTAAAGAAGTGCAATGTTATTTTGAAATTAGAATGCGGGGGACCTTTGAAAGACTGACGAAACCGGGCGGTTTGCTACAGACAAACCTGGTTTATATGCACAGGGGCAACTAATGGGGCCTTAGGAGGAAAAGCCAAAGCGCGCCAAGATTGAGCCTAGGGAAAAGTGCCGCGAGAGTCATTGCTGGATTCACATCGGGAAATGCTTGCGGCTGGATATTCGGCGTATATATCAATATATTCCGTTTCATGCATCGACCCCCGTTGCTAGTCAGCCTTTGCTCAGATCAGCCAGGAAAATATTAAGGCTTGGGGAGGAAAATCAGCAGCAGGCCGGATCCTGGACTGTGTGGCAGAGAAATTGGGCGAGGAGCCCCGCGGGCTGCGTCCCGGCGGTAGCAGGGTGCCCTCCCGTGCCGGCGGCCCCAGCAAGCCGGCGGCCCCTGCATCCGGGCTTGCTGCTCAGCCGCAGCCTCGGAGCAATTGCAGCAGATGTTTTACGCCCACCAGGCTGACAGTATTTGGGGTATCGATCAAAGCTCCAGATCCTGAAGTCAAGGGAGCGTGAAGGTCTCCGCGTTCCCAGCAGGAATATTTAGGCGGAACCAGCTTTCCATCACTTGCTGGTTGTCTTCCAGCTTTAGACATTAAAAGCTCATCATTCCAAAATTAAAAAAAAAAAAGCTGTGGTTTCACTTTAAATTTATATTTTTCATTTTAAAAGTACCCTTTTTTTTGGCTGAAGCTTTGCTTTTCTTCCAACATGTTCTCACTTTGATCCTATTTCCTTTCGCTGGAGAATCGCTGTCAGCCAGCACTAGCGCTACATCTCCACGAGCAGCTCGCCCGGCTCCCAGCCCGGGGTCCCGCGAGATCTGCTTTGCAGCGCTCGCTCTTGTCTTGCTCCGAGCACAGCGGAGCTGAGAAAGCACTGCTTCTTCCAAGTCCCCCGAGGGCACCCCAGAATGCTCCCCCTCCACGTGACGGGGTAGTTCAACAGGCTTTGGCTCGCACATCCATCTGGAAAATAGTTAGTGGCATTAACTCTTCTCTGCCTCGAAGGGGTGCACTGGGACTTAGTTAATTAACATCTTGAAAGGGCTGTGAGATTCTTCCATGACACTGTTTTTATTAATAGCCTATATGCACATTTTTTCCCCTTCCAATTTACAGCATTTTCCCCCTGGAATGTGCTTTGATTTTTAAGCAATTTATAAGTCCTCAGGCTTTGCCTGGAAGGTAATTTATACTAGTTTGCGTTTTTATGTGAGTGTACATGTGCTACCATGCATTGGGAAGGAACAGAAAAAGCAATCGGCTGTGCTGAGGCTCATACTGATGGAAGAGTGGCGCAGGAATTATTTCCAGGAGCTGAGAGCCTGCTCCGACCTGCCCAGGCAGATGCTGCGACGCTGAACTGCAAATCAAGTCGTCCTCCCTGGCAGCCTGGCTGAGCCAGGAGGAACCCAATGACCATCACTGCCGTCAGCGCTGAGGAACGGATCTCTCTGCTGGTGCAGTTTCCACTTTTCCATAACACTGCTAGACGTCCTCCCGGGTTGACCGGTGCCCAACCATGACCCGGCTTGGAGAGGGGCGGATGCTCCTCAGGGAGCCGATGTTTGCAGTCCAAGGTGCACCAAAGCCAACGAAAGTCTTCTTCTTGGCCACAGCCCTGGAAGGACCAAGGCAAATGTCTGGCCATACGCATGGTGCATCGTCCCGTAGCTCGCAGGTTGCTTTGGAGCAAGTGCCCTAGAAAGGCCCATTTGGTGTCCAGAGAGCGAGGAAAGCCGGTGGCTTTTAGAAGACTTTGTTCTCAGGAACCAGCACAATACAATTCGCACGTCCCTGCTCCCGTCTTGTCACTAGGAAAACCACAGTACGAAGCTGCTGGCGCTGCGCAATGCTGAAACGCTCCCGGAGTCACCCCAGCGCCCTGCGGGCACTAATCGCTTCAGGGAGTTTTATTTATGCAAATCTCCGGCAAGGCTTCGTGCCGTTCACATCTTGCGAGGCCGATTTTTAATGAAGGCTGGGATGCAGGAGGACAGCCAGAAGAGGAGCAGGTCAAAGCCCCGGGAGGTTAAAGCTGCCGGGAA
Organism: Apteryx rowi; assembly: GCF_003343035.1. Classification (NCBI taxonomy): domain Eukaryota; kingdom Metazoa; phylum Chordata; class Aves; order Apterygiformes; family Apterygidae; genus Apteryx; species Apteryx rowi. Next base: position 4,141,317 of record NW_020448196.1, on the reverse strand, counting down.
TGTAACGGCACCACGTCGATTTGTTCGGCTGGGGGTGCGACCCTGCAGCTCGCTGCAACTGGAGCTGTCTGCATTTCCGAGACTGCTTTTCAGATGTGTAACCTTTCCCCTTTTTTTTTTTTAATGAGTATTTTGGATCAAACAGCTCAGGACCACTGCCAGATCCTGGGCTGTTGCAGCTTCAGTCCCCTGGGTTTAACACTCATTTCCTTGTCACGCGTTCGGTTTTCTCTCTCGCATATTGCTGTGAAGCAAATCTCCGGGTGCATTTACAGCGCTTTGAGCAGCAGGAGAAGATAAGGGGAGTTTGGGGAGTTTGGTTTCTGTGCTAAGGGGCCCTGCCAGCACCTTCTCCAAGGACCCCGCGAAACCCTCGCTTCCCAAATAAGCAAAACCCCTGATGCTCTCAAACAAACAAACAAGCAAACAGCAGCCGCCGGAAAAGCCCAGCGAGGAGGAAACCTCCCTGCCCGCCTGCTCCTCGCCCTCCCTGGCTGGCGGGGATGGTTCTGTGCTTCCAGGGGAAGCGTCCGATCGCCCCGGGAGCGGTGGGAGGCGCATGGCTCGTGCCCCAGCTCCCAGCTCCGTTGCACGCAGAGCCAGGCTAAGCCTGCAGCGGGGAACAGCAGCACAGGGGATGAGCAAAGGGGAGAGGAGCTCGCCAGGCAAGCGCGATAGTGCAAGAGCGCAGAGGAGCTCAGAAATCGCTGGCCAGAGCCGGCTCCACTCTAGCTGCAGCCGATTCCTTGCTGCAAACCAGAATGGGCTGAAACCTCGGCTTTTCCCGCAGTCCAGCCTTTGCAGCCCTGAGCATCTTCGGACAACGCGCCCTTGGTGGGGCAAGAGGGTTTCCCAATGCTGTGCTAGGAGAAGGCGACCTTTCCAAGGCCACCAGCCGCAGCAGAGCCACAGGCCGTTGCAAGCTCCGCTGCCAGGGCTGCAAGCTGCTCCATGTGAAGGAGTGGCCCAAGACACATGGAAAGCTGCTGTCCACGTGAGGATCCTGGAGGGTGTGAAAGGCAGTCACGAAGGCACCCAAAATCTCGTCAGGCAAAGCACAGAGAACATCTCAAACAACTAATGGTGTGCTTTTTTCCTCTTTGCATATTGGGAAATGCTCATGTTTGGTCAGGTTCTCAAGGAAGGAGCAGAAGTGAAGATCTGATCTCACCCAAAGCTGCTTTAGCTAGGCCAGCACGGAGGGATGAATCCCGTTTCACACAGCAGATCCCCTCCAATTGCCACTGCTGTCGCAGGAGCCGGGCCAGGGCTGCAGGCTCTGGGTGTCGCTATTAACCTCAAGGAGAGCATTATCACCTCTTAAACATGACAGATTTTCCTCTTTGGCTTTCCCTTCTGTTGCTCTTCTAATTTATTTACAATTTTTATAGACATCCACAGCTCCTTTTTTTTCCTCCAAAAGCCACAAAAAAAAAAAAAAGTAAAGGATTTTTCAGCCTGGTGCTCTCAGGGAAACACACCTGGCACTTTGAAGAAACGGGACTTTATTCTGCACTCAGCGGACTTCCCTCGGTGGAAAGTCAGTGCCTTCCAAGGGCTTGCTCCACTCGCCGCTGCAAAACCACCCTCAAGTCTCCCGTCCCCTCTTGGCTTGCTGATGGCAGCGATTATTTCTTCTACCTGCTTTTGGGAAGACCCCTGGGTTCACGTTAAAAGTTTTGCTCTCGAGCTCCCTGCCTGCAAGCCGGTCTCCAGTGACACCGCTCTTGGCATAACCAGCTCCACCACCTTTGGCTCTCCTGCTGGATGGTGCACGCTGGTGCTTTGTACCAGTGCCTGCGCTGGCCCCCTTTTCCCCAGCCTTCCCCTTGGGAGAGGATCCTCTCCCATCTGAAGCTGATAAAGAGGTTTTGGGGAGAAAAAAAGGGAGCTGATGAGTAATTTCCAATTCTGTTATGTCCTTGCTGGCCCTGTCACCTGCAAGGAGAAAAGGACAGAAGAAAAAAAAAAACAAAAAACAGAAAACCCTCCAAATAAAAGAACGAATAGGAAAAAAGAGAATTGCCACCTCACAACAACCCTGGAAGAGAGTGAAGGAGGAGTAGGCAGGGCCGATCTGCATTTGAAAGAGGGGGAACCGAGCAGAAGGGAAGAGCAGAGCGGTGCAGGGAGACGGCAGGGTGGGGAAGGGGGAGATGAAAGGCAGAGACGCCGGCATTTGCATGTTGCTTCTCCTTATGGCAAAAATCATTTGAAAGCTGATGTACTGCCAATAGGAACAAAAAGAGACCCATTGGCAGTGCCCCAGGCTCCTCATTTACTCTTTTACAGCAAGGAATACTTATAAAAACTGAATAATACATCTAATAAGGCTGTTTAGGATTCCTTGAAAGATGTCTCCATCAAAGCACCCAGGGTCAACCTTGTCGGAGCAGGCGCTGGAGAGCAAAGGGCTCCGACCCCTTCACTGATGCTCCTTAGCCCCCGGCACTGTCCCGTCCCCGGGGACAAGTGGGGACACATGGGGGATTCACCATGGCTGTTTTCTCCTTTTGCCAAGAAGGGGGGGGGGGAAACATCCGAAATATTCTCCCTTTCAATTTTTCATGGCAACAGCTGCTGCTGGAGCTGGCACACACCAGGGGCACCGCAGCGAGCGAGTCCAGCGATGCCGGGTGCCGCTTTGCTCCCCGCCCGGGCAGCATGTGCCCGAGCCCGGGAGCAGCTCTCCCTTCGGGCATGGGGAGCCGGCACGTCGCCAGCAGTAAATCAGCTCTCACTAAGGAAAAACGCTACCGTTTTTGCGAGCAAACTAGAAAACTCAACACAACGGACAGAAGCAATACATAGCAAATCCTGATTTGCACTAAAAGCCTCTTCCTGGGGAAAAGAAAGATGTTACCCACCGGGCAAGGGAAGAAGATACTGGGGTAGAAGCGATGCTTGATGCTTGCTGGAATGGGTGTTTCCCCCAGAGAGAGCATTGCGAGGAGGCGAGACAGGCAAAAGCAAGATAATTACACTTCAAAAAACACAACTCACGAACTCCGCAGTGCTTAACACCCCATTAGGCACTTGGTAAAACATGCACACCGTTAGATGAGGCTTTCAAACCCCGATTATTTTTTCTTCAGTTGCAAAACTCTTTTACCTTAGGTCTGGTTCTGGCTGCAAAGGCTCCTGTCAGCCCCAGCAGCTGCTGCTGCGCCGGGAAGGCAGCAGCCGGGGCCTTTCCAGCCTCGGAGCCAAGCGCTGCCGCGGGGGTTTGGGGCAGGATGCGGGCGGCAGCTCCCGAACCCGCCGCATTGCACCGGTGCAGTCCCAGCTGAGGTCATTAGCAGGCTCGGAGAAAAACCTCTCCCTGGTAGCTTTTGCTCTGTTAAATTAGCCAGGGGGTGTTAATTAATGAGGTTAAATTAACCAGGGTGTGACAGCAGGAGGCAACAACAACCGGGGCCCCTCCTGCTTGCTCCCATCCCCATCCCTGTCCCCATGCCCATCCCTGGCCGTCCCCTGCCCCAGGGTACTGGTGCGTCTCAGCCGCAGTGGGGCATGAAGCATCCCTTAAAATCAGACACTTTTCCCTCGACGTGTTGGTTGAGGCATCTGAGTTGAACTCTGGTGCTGCTGCAGCCGTGAACGAGAGCCCCGGACGGAATAACCCCGCTATAAACACCCGGGTTATTAATTACTTCATTGCTTGTGCAAATATCCCTGCCCAGCCGGGCCGGGAGACCCTGAGCCCGACACTGCCAGGTTGGCAAAAACACAGAATAATCCCCGCAGCCTCACCAGTGAAAACCAGCGCGGGGAGGAGGAGGAGGAGGAGGAGGAGGGGGAGGAGGAGGAGGAGGAGGAGGAGGAGGAATGCATTAACACCGCTGTTTTCACTTCTTTCACTCCTGCCCCCCCCGACGATGGCTGGAGCGGCTCTTCGCCCCGGTATCTGCAGCCTTTTGCTCTTCAGACCCGCAGAGCAGTTAAGTCAGGCTTTTTTTCAGACTTTCGGGGAAAGATTTTGCAATTATCTTTCTAGAACAGATCTGCGTTGGAATTTAGTTAAATTTAGTTAAATTGGCGCAATGCCCCGGCCGTGCTCAGGCGCCGAGCGCTCGGCTCCCCGCGCGGCTCTGCCTCGCGGGTCCCTGCCGGCCCCTTGCGCCGTCCGCGCTGCGGAGGAATTTGCCCTTATGTCTTTCCATATGTTCCCTAAAGCATCAAAGCAGCCAGCTTCCCGCGCCTCGCTCTTAAAATGGGCAACGAGGGGGAGAAATCAGTGCTGTTAATAGGTGTAAATATTTTACAGTTTTTAATTAAATATGAGACCCATGCTGGGAGGGGGAGCGGGGCCGTGCTGGAATACAAATTATCAAGAATCCTCCTTCCCAGATGTTCAGTCTTTCCACCCCAGCCTCCAGGCGTTTCAGGCAAATAGAATGGAAAATTAATCTGTGCTTTAAAAAAACAACAGCAATAAAAAAAGTCCTCCCAGCCCCCAATCCGCTGAACAGCCTTTCTGACCCCCCTGCTCCTCTAGGAGGACAAAATTCTTCCCCCGATATAAAATGGGAAAAATAATCTTGAAGAGCTTGAATGATCTCTGAAGATCGCTTGATCGGTGGGAGACGCTTGGCCGAAGGTAGGACGTTTCCTGCAAGTTCTGCAAATCAATTAAGCGGTGCCTCCCGGGAGAAGATTAAGTGGATACAACCGGCTGGGATTGACCTCAGTGGAGCTCTCTTGATTTACTCCGGCTGGGGAGCTGATCCGCGGCGTGCGCCGGGCGCAGGTTGTGCAACGGGTTGTCCTTGGACACCGGGGCACGGTTTTGACGGCCAGCTTTCCCGTACAAAGCGGGACGGCAAACGGTCCCTGCGGAGCCCTCGCTAGATGCGCGGTGCAAATGCAGAGCACGGCAAGGCAAAAACTCAGCCAAGAAATCATTTATACCACTTACCCCCCAGCCGGAGGGGAAGCGCGTGCATCACGCTCATCTCTGCAGCCGGCTCAGCTGCAAAACCCCCCCAAACCCGATGACATTTCCTGAGGGCAGGAGGGAGACGCTTCGAGGGCTCCTTTGCACCAAGGTCAAGCACAGCAGCAGCGAGGGGCCCTTGGTGCTCAAGGAAACCCACCTCCCGCGGATTAACTGAGTTATAAATGACAGGCGATGCCCTGCAACAGCCTGCGCCACCCGTAAGGGAAAAAGGGGCCCAAACCGGGTGAGAACTGCAGATGCCCTGCGCGGCTCCCCGGCGCCGAACACGCGGTGCAGCAATGCCCTGATCACCTGTGTCAAAAGCAGCTACAAATTTGCCCCGACGAAGCGCCCCGGGCAGGCTGCTGCGGCGCTGCGCTGAAGTCGGGAGAGTCGTGTTGGTGCAAAAAAGGTCAGAATTGGACCTGTAGCTATTGCAGGAACATCTACGCCAAGAAGATGCATCACCTCCTGTACGACACTGCTGCATGCAGCAAAGCAAGGCAGCAGCAGGGAGCATATGAGCCTACGCCATCGTCTGATATTTATAATTAGGCTATTTGGCAGCCTCACTTATATTAGTCTTTTTTGCTAACAGATTTCGCTAATAAGAACGCCCTTAAGTGACCTTGGCGAACATTCATCTACTTCTAACCAGCTTTACGAGCGCGACGGATCTGGAAGGTGCCGTAGCTTCGCTCCCTTTGCTCCGCGTCTCCGCTCAGCTTCTGGCGACGTCGCTCCACCGACCCCGGCGTCGGGGCTAATACTTCCTTTGGGCGACTCGCAGCGAGCGGGCACCGACGAACAACGGGCTTCTCGCGGGCCCCCTCGCGCCCAACGCTGAGAATAACTCAGGCCCCTTTGGACCCGCCACCGAATATGGCATCGCTGAGCATCGCTTCGAATGCTTTCTCGCTTCTACCTTTTGCCTGCCTTTAAAGACAAGCTAAGACGGGTTAAGCACAGCGCGCGGAGGAGGCGGCTGGCTCCCCGGGGGGCCGCGGCAGCCCCCCCAGCCGAGCATCCCGATTAAGCGCAGCCCTTTAGGGACCTTTTCTTCCTCTCGAGCCCACAGATCGCCCTTTGCCACTGGAGATCTCTCTCCCTCTCTTGCGTTTCATGACGAAAGACCCAACGCGAGGAGGCGTTTTTGGTTAGCCGCTGACCCCGGCTGCTGCCGTACCCAGACCTGCCCCGGTCCCTCGCGCTGGAACTGCGCGTTGAAAAGGGCTCGTATGTTTGCTCCAGTTTTTAATTGGATGCCGAAAGCAGCTCTGGGGAATATTTTCAGTTGTGGGGCTGTTTGGTCAATACCCTTCTCACCCGAGAAAGTCGATGCAAGGTGGCAGCCTGCCTTCCTCTCAGCAGCGATTCCCGCTAGCCTCCAGCCCCAGCACCTGGTGGGAATCGGTCACGGCCGGCGCTTTCCGATGAATTTGCATCCCGCGGCAATAACCTAAGCTCTTCACAACAGATCAGTTTTCTTAAGTTCCCCCACTCAGTACTTCCTTGCTGAAGGAAGGGTGGAAGGAGACAGAGGAGGAAGAGGAGGGAGGGCAACGGCACCGGGAAAACAATTTGCCATTCTCAAAACTCTCATTTTGATCCATTTTTATTAATCAAAAGGTTTTTTGGGGTGAAGCAACTCGGTTTCAGAATCCGGGTAACTGCAGTTGCCCTAAGGCCTGTGGAAAAGGGTTATCCCGAAAGACGCGGCGACCTCCCGAGCCCGCAGCGGAGGATACCGGAGCCGCGCTCGGTCTCGCACTGGAGCCGCGCAGCCGTGCCCGGAGCGCACCAGCCTGGCTGAGCGCTACCGCCGGCTCGTTGCCTGCACAGCACACTCCTGTTTAAAAACGGATTTCTTCCGCATAAAAATCTGAGTAAGCTGCTGCAAAATAATAACAGATGAAACATATACACTGAGCACGTGGGTTATTAGCCCGAATGGTTTGGCTTTCTGTCTTACTTTCCTTTTTTGTTTTTTTTCATTCCTGCTGCCGGCAAGCAAAACCAACCCGCTCCATTATGTATAATTCATTCCGGATTAGATCAAAGGAACAGTTTATGGCATAGGCTTGGGCATTATTATTATTTCTTTAGCTCTTTCTACTTTTTATAAATATATATTTATTCTTCCCCCCCACCGCACACTCCCCATCGCCTTTCCTCTTAGGAGCAAACTATAAATTATTCACCAGGCAATACGAGACAAGCGCTCCTCCGCACGGGAAATGGGGCCGGCGGCGGCGGCGGCGCAGGGGGAGGCTGGCGTCCACCCGGGTCCCCCCACGCCGCAGGGCGGGCGTAGGGGAGCAGGGGGCCGGGGAAAAGCGGAGATGCAGCCGGAAAGCGTTGGCCCTTGCAGCTGCTGCAGGCCGTTTATGGCGCTGCGGAGTCGTTCCAAAGCGCAGCAGGCTGGCGCGCTCCGGGAACGGGGCTCGGGAGCAGCCGGCGGCCTGCCGGGGCCGCGGAACGCTGATGCTGATTTGGCAGGAAGCTGGGCTGAGGGGGGCATCCGCTTGCCCGGGCTACCGGCCCCCCGGATCTGCCACCCAGGAGGAGCCTGCAAAGGGCGCCGACCTGGCTTTTAATCACACTACGCTTTGCACGCAGGGACGGCGATAATTGGGATGCTCGCGAGGAAGTGACGTTAATTCGGAGCGGAGCAAAGCGCCTCTTGGCCTTTAAGTGCAACATATCCCAGCGCAGCAGCAACAGAAGGGGCAATCTCCGGCATTCACATTTAAGTGAGAACAAGTCCTTGAAAGACCAATTTAATTGCTTTGTCTCCGGGAAGCGATKTTRKTCCCCCCCCCCCCCGCCTTCAGATTCTGGCCAGACAATTTTTTTTGGATAACAATCTCTTTTCCATGCACATCGGATCCTCATTCCCTGCACAGAGCAGCAGGAGCGACACCAGAAATACCCCCGTGTTGCCCCAAAAGCGGCACTTGCTTTTGTACTTTCCTGACGTTTTCGCAGGTAGGACCCAGACATCAGCTTCCTTGCAGCTGCCTTTCTAGCAGCTTTAAGCCCGCGTGCTTTGGTGTGCAAATTAGAACAACAAATCAAAGAGGGATATTGTGACCCAGGCTGAGCTGCCGAATCGAGGGCAGGAGGAGATGGCAGCTCCGCGGACAAGGGACTCCGCTGGGAACGAGTCCAGCAGCCGGCAGAGGGGAGAGATGCAAAACAGCTCCTGCCCTTCCCTCCGCAGGTGCAGAGATGCTTTAGCAGGCAACATGCTGGGAGCGGATCCCAGTCCGCCGTGACGAACGGAGGGGTGCATGCCTTGCATTTGCAACTCAGGAATATGTTTTCCCGGGAAAATTCTTTGCCCTTTGCTCAAAATTCACTCTTTCTGCAAATGCCCCTTCCTGGAAGCTCCCAGGCTTGGGCAGCAGTGGGAGGCGAGGCACAAAACCGCAGCACCCAGGCAAAGCGGGCACCTTCCTGCTGCCTCGTCCCCTCCTGGGCGCGCGAGGAGACGGAGCCCCAGGAGAGACGATGAGGAGCTGCATGGTGCAGGAGCTTTTGCACAGCGGCACGGCACCAGGGGTGGTTTTCCATGCGGAATTTGCCTCGCGCCGAGGAGGGAAGGGTGTCTCGCAAAGGGAAACTTAAACACAGTCTTATCTCCCCTCCCTGTGTCCAACCCCACCTCTGAAAAGATGGATCTGCTGCTGCAATACGAGTGTCATCTCCAGGAGTTTCTAATGGCTCAACGGACCCACCGGGAAGGTGATGCAGTGTTAGCAAGCACTAACCTGGAAGAGAAGGAGTTAATGAGGTTAATGGGGGTTTAGTAAAAGGCACCATAACACCTCTGGATCGCCCATGGCACATGTCACGCGGACGTCCTGCAGACGGGGAGGCTCCCCGCGAAGGCCCTCGTTGGAGGTCCAAAGCCAGCCAGAGCCCTTATTTAAAGGCTGATCCACAGCGAAGCGAGCAAGGACTTCCTTGGCACGGACGCAAAATAGGCCTGGATTAGCCGTAATCAGCACAGCCAAGCGAGGCGTTGCTTTGACGGCCGGTCAAGCCACAGAGCTGCTGGCTGCGGAGGTTTCCGATTCCGGATGGGTTTGGAGGTGGTTTGCTGTAGCCCCAGGGCTGCGTCTGCCCTGCAGGAGCCCAGACACCCTCATGGGCCGCTGGGGACAGACACCATCCGTTTGGGGCAAACTGTTCCTCCCTCAGCCCCGAGCGGCGTCACCGCCGTCCGGCTCTCCTTAAGATTAGCAAATGGTTGCTGTCCCTCCCAGAGCCGCAAATAAAAGCGGATACAGTCGATTCTCGGACTGGCTTTGCAAGCTCTGTCCGGGCCAGCTAGCCAGGCAGACCAAGCACACGCTCTTCCTCAGGATCAAAAATGGGTCAGAATCCACCAAAACCATCTGCCATCGATCAGTGCATCGCAACAGATCCAGCAAATAATTGTCTCTTCGAAAATCCACCATCGCCTCCGCCCTCTTCTCAGCCAGAGGCTTTCAGAGCTGACGAGGGCCGCGCTGTCGGCGCGGATGGCAAATGTAACACCATATGGCCGAGGTATTGCTGGGCTCCTAATGAAACGGCATTATTATGCACATGCATTAACAACACTCGCATCGCGCCTAGGTATGCGTGTGCACGGCTTATTTAAAACCCTTCTCTTTCAGCACAACTTGCCCGAGTCCCGAATGACCGGCTTGTGCCTCCTTTTGCACAGACACTGTGAATTAACACCTGCCCGGGGAGGGGGAAAACGAAACCAAACGTCTTCGGAGAAACGTGGATCTGCATCGAACCGGGGCCGCGTTCCCCCCTGCAGCCGGGCTGGGGCTGGTTTCGCCACAGCGGCTCCCCGGCCCTGCAGCACCGTTTTTTCTTGCTAAAACGGCTTTCAGCGCACAAGAACAGCCCTTTCTGGCAGCAAGCAGAGGAGGCTTCGCTGGGGGAGACAGCACGCATCCATCAGGCTTACGCCGCCTTTCAAGGAGCCCATTTTTCACCCGCGGCATCGCTGGCTGACCCCGGGCTCATCACCGAGCTGCGCCGCCGCGTCCCTCCCTCCCTCCCTCCTTGCCCCAGAAAAATCCCATTGACTGAAGCATCCTAAAACCTCATCCAAAGGTGAAAATTGTCTCATTGACAGGTGCTGCGCAAATTACCCGGAGATTCATCGCCGCAGCAGGGAAAGGCTTTAGGGAGACGCCTGAACATTTTTGAAGTGTAGGGCTTAATGTGATTGGATTCGCAACGACTTTGCGATTGTTTTCTCTATAACCCTTCCCAGACACGCGGACCATCTCTCTTCCTTCCTTGCCAGAGCTGCAAAGCTTCAGCTCCCATTTTTATGGCAATGCAGAAGTGCTGCGGCTGCAGAGCTCCCACTCTGCAAAAAACCCCTTTCCTCCTCCAGCCTTGTGCCCCGCTTGGAGGGCACCGCGCCGCCCCCCAGCCGGATCGCTGCCTTGCCACCCCGGGGCAGCGCTAAGCGCCTGCGGCCGGAGCACAGTTCAAGCGGTTTATCTCAACCGGTGCTCCAGGCAGAGTGTTGCCCTGTTCTGGTGGGGGAAACTGAGGCAGAGCCCGCAGAGGTCCCCTTCCACCCTGGTCCCCTCCTGGATGCCCGGCTGCAGGGACCCCATGGACCTGCTGCTCCATCCCCTTGCAGCGCAGCAGCCTCTGGGAATCGCTGCTCGGCACAACCTGCCCTTACTTGACGCTCCAGGCTCGTTCCACATTGGGGAGAAGCAGCAGCGTTCGGCATCGCACCCCGGCAGCGCGGCTCAACCTGCGCCGCGATGACTTTGGGCAAGATTTGGTCTTGCTCTCCTGCCGTTCAGTGCCTAGCCGGAGAGAAAAGAGACAGCCCCAAACCTCGGAAAAAGCCAAAGGGAAGGAAGCTGCTCTCCCTCCAGTCCCCCTTTATACCGCCTCCCACGCAGCTGCTTCCTCGCCCTCGGCGATCGCCCCCACCTGCGCGTGTTCCCCCCCCTCGCCGCCTCCGCAGCCGCCAGCTCCGAGCCGGCCTCGGTTTCCCCTTTGTGCAAACCCGGAGCTGCCGGCAGCCAGGCTAGTCTCGAAACGCCCCGGTTTTAATTGCACTTTGGTGCAGCCCCCCCCGCCGCGGCCCCGCACCGCCAGGTCGCCTCCGCGGGGAGCAGCCGGGACCGGTGCGGCACACGCGGCTGCCGCCAACGCAGCATCGCCGGGTCCGAGCTTGCCGGGCGCCGCGGCCGCCTGCCCGTAATTAATGGGTCTCCTTCGGCCCCGGCCTCCCGTTCGCGGCACAGCAATTACTGAGGCTGCGCCGCGCTTTTCCGCGCTGGTGAATAACCGGGGGGACTGCTGAGAGCCCAGAAGTGGCTGTCGTCTCCTCATTAGGTATTTATTAAGTGTAATTTAGTGGCTGTGCCTATACGTTAATGGGATCGCAGCGCCGCTGCCGGATCCGAGCGGGAGCTGGGACTCGCCCCGGGGCCGCCGGCGTTTCGGGGCCGGGCCGGCGACGTGCCCCCCAACGCATCCCTCCACATCCCTCTCCCTTTGGATCCTTGCTGTTCCTCGGAGAGGGGGTGTAACGAGAGCAACCGCCCCGGCTAAATTTACCGCAGACTTTCCAACCTTCTGGGCAAACTGAAGCTGAGCGGCAGGAGCAGCGGAGCCGGGGGGCGGCTGCGGCGCGAGCAGAGCTGGCGCCAGCCCAGCAGACTCGGGTACCAAGTACGAGGATGCTGCAGGCACCCGGCGCGCCAGCGGCGTCTCGGAAAGGCAGCGCCAGCCAGCGCCGCCGTCTCCTGCCGGTGTCCATGCCTGCCGGGCCGAAATTCCCTTGGGGAAAGCAGGAGAAAGGGGGGGAGAGGAAAAAGCAGCGTTCACCCGGAGCGCCGCGGAGCAGAGCCCGCTGAGCAAGACCTGGGGCCCTCGCGCCCAAATCCTGGCCTGGCCGGGGGGGGGGGTTGGGTTGAGGATGTTGGGGTTTTTAATCCCCCCCCTCAAAAAAAAGAGTTTTCTTCTCCCTTTCTGCAAGGAGCTGAATTTCTGATTCTTCCCACTGTTAAAATGGATTGTCAAAACGGGATGTTTGCAGCTTGGGCAAAATCTAACACTTCTTTTTTTAAACAAACAAATAGTGCTTTTTTTTTTTCTCCCAAATATGTGTCAGGCCTGGGGGAGGGGGAAAATACGGAGGTTTTGGAGAGGCTTTACATCTCCTCTTGCATGTGCCCTAGTCTTTCCCTTGCTCCGGCTGCCCGGCAGGGTTTGATTGCAGCTGGGAGCCTCTAAGCTGGCTGTAATCTAGCAATACCCATAAATGAACGCGCACGTTTGGTGCCTTTGTCCAATCCCTCTCTATTCCCGGCCTGAGGCATTAGCCGCGGAGCTGTGAATCGTCCCTGGCTCCGTCCCCTCGGCGCCCGGGCACCGCGAGCGGCCCGGCAGCATCTGCACCGGTTGCGCGCAGCTTCGCAGGCTGCAAATCCGGCCGTGATTCCTGACCTGCCGGGGTGCGGGCAGCGGGCGCGAAGGACGGCTGCGATCCGCGCGTGCCGTGCCGTGCCGTGCCGTGCCGGCGGGAATGCGCCTCGCCGGGGGCAGGCTGCTCCCCGCAGCGGCGCCGCAATTGCGGATCGTCTTTGCAGCGTGCACGCGCGCGCGGTGCAAACGCCGTTTGAGATGTCACCTGTGATTGACATATTTGCTAATTGAGGCTTTCGCTTGGGCTGGTAGCTGGAGCGTCTCGTTCCTCTTGTTATTTTAGGCTGCGTTACGACTGACACGCTTGCGGCGGCGGCGCTTCCTCAGCCTTCGTGAGCGAATCCGGATGGGAGCTCCCTGGGCGCGCGGCCGAGCACGAGCCGGAGCGGGGCGCTCGGCCTGCGCGTGCCTCGGTTTCCCTCCGGCGAAGGACAGCCGCGCCGTTTAACACCAAGGGGCGCGGAGAGCTCCCGGCGCTCTGCACGGCCGCGGGAAAGCAAAGCGCCGGCAAGGCGCGAGCAGCCACGTCGCTCCCGGCTGCTGCCGCCCGGGACGCCCCCGCCACCCGCCGGGCGCCAAGAAGAAGGCGCGAGCTGATTAAAGCGCTGCCCGCCCGCGCTGCTCCCCGTGCGGAGCCCGACGCTGCCGCACGGAGCAGCCCCGGCGCACGGCTGCGCCGAGGTGCCGGCAGCCGCCTCGGCCGGCTTCGGGAAAGCGCCCTGCTTTTCCCAACGCTCTCGCTGCTGTGCCAGGAGGCAGCGAGGATCCCCGTTCGTTTAAACCAGCGGTTAAATAGCGCTAATCCCCCCCGAACGGAATCCAGGCCTGAACTCCGCTTCCGCCTGCTGCCTTGGATGTTGATCGTCTCGGAGCGGCGCCAGGAGCAGGCTGCGACATCCGCGCTCTTCGCCCGGGAGGACTAACCAAAGGTGCGGCGAACGCAGCCCCCCGCGGCGCTCAGCACGGCTGCTCGGGGGGCGGCGGGACGCTTTGCAGCTCGTCTGCCTGAACGAGTTTTGGGCTCCAGCTTTATCAACCAGGCAAACGCTCCGGACCGGGGAGCTCGGCGCCGGCGCCGGGGCGGGCTGCCGCCTGCGGACGTGCCGGTGCATCGGGCTTCAGCATCCGCCGCCGTTGGGTCTGTCTGTGGGGACGAGCGGCTTTTCGGGGCTCCCCGTCCCGGCGCTTTGGACCGGGCACCGCGCACCCCGCTTGCCACCCCGGGATGCTCAGCAGCGCCACGGCCTCTGTCCGTCCGTCCGTCTGTCCGCCACAGATCAGTGATCTGCGACCTCTTTCCGTGTACACCCAACATTCAACGACGCTGACGGTCATCACTGCCTAATCGAATGCAACCGATAAATGGGGAGTAGGTGCGCTAAGGTCTTGCAGCTCCGGGAAAGAGCAGGTTGCCATGGTGACGCTGGGTTTTTTTTTTTTTACTCTTTTCCTCTTTTTTTTCCCCCCCTTTTCCCCCTCTTTGGGTGTTGAACGGGAGGCTGCTGGGGGGATTTATTAGCTCCCAAATGGGCCACAGCGCAGGAAGAGGGGGGAAATACTGCTGTCGCGAGCAGCATGAGCTTGGCCTTAAAATACAACACGTGCCCCCAGGAAGGGTGTAAATCAGCGCTGGGCGAACACCGGGGCAGCTCGAGAGCAGCTCGTTCGCCTCGCCTCACCTCGTCCGCAGAGCTCCCGAAGGATTTAGTACCCGCTGCTGATGAACACGGAAAAACAAAAAAACCAGACTGTTCAGCAAATGTCCTGGCCGAAAGAACCGAGCCGACCCGCCCCGTCGCATCAGCGTACGCTCAGTTCCTGCCCCGTCCGAGCTGGGTCCCCTGCTACTGCCGGCCGCAAGGGGAGAGCAGGGGGAGGGAGGGCGATCCGCGAGGATGCCGCTGGAATGAGCAGGCGGCGGGAAGCGCCTGTTGCAACAGGGCGAGCAGAGGCCTCGGGGGTCCGGTCGCCAGACTGTGGAAACGCTGCTGGAAACGCCTGTGGCAGACACACGGTGCGAGGGAGCCCCAAAACCAGCGTGAACGACCCCGGAGCTTCCAGCTGCTGCGGAGCCGGCGAGGAGCCGAGCCTCCGCGCGCTCCTGGCTGCCCCGGGGCCGAAGATGCCCCTCTGCAGCCCTTTCCCGCAGAGAATCCCCGGCACTTTGCTTTGGCCCTTTCTCTCCCCAGGGTCCAGACCTCGCTCGCTGCCTCAGACCCGACGGTTTTTGAAGCCCCTTCCCCTGCCCGCGTCCTGCCGGCCCCTGCCCAGGCTGCGGAGCAAGTTTCCCTGGCGACTCTTTTTCTCGGCTTGCAACAGCGCACTAAAAAATGAAATAATTAGCTCCGGAAAGAAGAAATCCTTTACGGACAACTCACATGAAGGCGTTGGGAAAATTGCCTTCGCCTCCGGACCGCTCTTGATTAAGCAGAGCGCGGGGGGACGTTTGCGCCGTGCCCGCTCGCGCCAAGCCTGCCCCGGAGCGGGCGCCAGCGCCGCGAGCCCGAACCCAGCCTGCAGCGAGGGACGAGGGTCCGGCCGCGCCGGGGAGGCTGCCCGGCAGGCGAAGGGCTTTAGCAAAGCGTCCTCGGATTTCTGTTCTCTGGTTTCAAGCGCTGGGAAGAGAAATTGCAGACCAACCTCTAAAGAACGGTATAAAAAAGAAGGGACGATTACTGGGGAAGATGCTCGAGGATTTGCGATGATGAGCTGGCGTAGATACACATAGCGCCTTACGTTTAATCTGAACCTCTTCCTAATCACCAGCCACGGGAATACATTTATTTCAGGTTCCCAAATTGGCTCCTCTTTTGCGGCTCTGCCTCAGCCCTGCAGATTTACACTGGCAGGTCATTTTTAACCGTTAGAGAGAAGCCGCTCGGCTCCAGGCAAAACCGTCGCTCCCCGTTTGGGCTGGAGCGACAGGGAGGTGGGCTTTGCCCCGCGGATCTGCCGGGCGGCTGCCGCGAAGCGTTGGGGCAGCGTTTCCGGCAGGGCGCTCGCGCCGGGGGCCGGTGCCTTGCACGCCGCGCCGGTTTGCCCGCCGCGCCGGCTCCCGTCCTCCTCCTGTCTGCGTCCGCCGACGAGGGCCGCAGCCCATCTGCTCCCGGCGGAGGCTCACCAGCCACCGCTCTGTCGTGCAGCTGCCCTCTCCTCTCGCCGCGCCGGGGCGTCTGGGCAAGGGGCTTATCCGCAGGGATAAATTCTTCCTTTACCGCACAGCTCATTTTTCCTTCACCGGAGTTACTGTCACCTGTTTGTTTTAAGGCTCTGGGAGACTCCCAAGGCAACTAAATTTTGCATTTTTGCAGGCTGCCGGGAGGCTCCCGCTGGATGCACGCCAGCGGGCTGGAGATGCGAGGCTGGCCTCTTCAGCCAGATCGTATCTTGGTGCAAACAGCATCAGCATCCCAGAAATGAGTGGAGCTGTGTTGATTTACATCAAGCTCGGAGCATAAAGAGCGCCAGGCCAGATGGTAAATTGCGTGTGTTCCTGCAAACAGCCATAATATATGCTGGGCTTGAGTCAGGCTTCGGTGATGTTAATATATCTGTGCAATGACCCTGCTTGCGTTGGTTTGGGGACGAGCCGTGGGTTGGCCGCCGCGCGGGCAGCACAGCCGGTTGGCTTGACGTGGAAAGCGCCCGTGCCGGTGGGACCGAGGGGCAACTCCGGAGGGGCCCTCGTGAGCATCCGAGGCTTGGATCAGTTGTCCGACCTGGATTTACTTTATGTCCTTAAGCAAGTCACCGTATTCTGCGTACCACGACGTCTCCAGCCGAAAACGGAGCGAGCAATACCGGGCTGGGGGCTCTGCGCAGCCCGCTGCCGCCGCGGCACGGCCAGGGCCTGGGTGCAAAGGCACCGGTGGCCGGCTCCCCCCGGGAAACCTTGCGTCTTGGCGGTGCTTTGCCACGCTCCGCTAATTAACCGTCAGGGCCCCGCGGTGAGCAGGTTCGCGCGGCAGCTGGCTGCGAAAGGCGAAAATGGCCTGGCATTTCCGCGTTTCTCCTCCTCATTATTTCTGATTTATTTGTGATGGACACGCACACGGAAGCAGGAGTTCAAGGACCTGCCGCTCGCGCCGGGAGCTCTCGGTCCGGGCTGGGGCTCCGCTTCCCGCGGCTCTAGCGAGGCAGCGAGAGCCAAGAGCCCCCGCAAACGCCGCCCGCCTCGCTCAGCCGCGGGGCGAGAGCCTGCCCATCCTTGCCGGCGAGACGTACGGCGCCCGGGGCCGGCGCTAACGTACGGCGATCGGGACGACCTGCACGCTGCCCTCTTTCTTTAACGGCTTCACTCAGAATCGTAGTTCTGGGGTGCATTTGGGGTGTTAACCCGTAAGCGCTGGATTTCGCTCTGCACGCGGCGGCTGCCTCTTTTTGTAGCAGAATTTCTCCAGATCTTGGTCCAAATGTGCTGGCTGGAGCCCATCTCTGGTATGTGCTGCACGGCCCTGAAGTGCAAATGCAGCTGATGAAGAGCCCCGTTCCAGAGAGCATTCGTCAACATTTCTCCAGCGCCATCAGGCAATTAAAAATTAAACTGTTCCCCAAGGACACGCTGGAATATGCAGAGGAAAGAAGCAGGAGAGCCGAACACGGACCCATTCCTTGCCTTCCTCTGTGTCGTTTTTCTCCCGGCGTAGGAATGGGAACGCAGCGCCCGCCCCGGACCGGGAGGACGTTCCCGCCGAGGAGACCGGGGCGGCTCCGCAAGCAGCCGAGCTCCTCCTGCCTGCGCGGGATGCCAAGCCCGGACCTCGCCGTGGGATGTTCCCGGCTGCGGCGGCGGGGCCGGGCGCTGGCACCGGCACCCCTGTTACCTCCGGGTATTCTCCTCTCTCCGCTTCAACCGACTGAGGTTCACCCGCGCCCCCCAGCCCCCCGTTTCGGGGAAGGGCCGGGAGCGCTGGGCGGGAAGCGCGCGGGCGTAGGCAAACGGCCCGGCTCCGTTCTTCGGTATTGCTCTCGGTCTCTCTTTGAGGGAGGCAGCCGGCGTCACCTCTCTCCTGGGCGTGCGCGTGCGTTGGTTTTGTTTTATTTTTTAGTTGTTTCTTTCCTCGTAAAACTCCTGTGAATAGGCCAGATGCGGTTGCCGTAGCAACGCGCTCTCTGCAAGCAGCAGATGCTGGAAGAGGGGTTTTCGGTTTAATCCTCCTGGAAATCTCCCCGGCAGAGGTTGCTGCTATAAGATGGTGCTAAGAGATGCACAGCAGCAGCGGCCGGCATATTTTAAGTCCCACGCGCTCCCTTTTGCACGAAGCGCCTGCCCCGTCACCCCTTTGGAAACGGCAGCCGCCGCGGCAGGAGCAGCGAATGCATCCTAGCGCCTCGTCCCGCATCCGCGTGGAGTCGCTCCGTTGCCGCTAAGGGCCAACATGACCGGGCAGCGCTAGGTCACACGGGGCGCATGGAAGAGCCGCTGACATTGAGGAAACAGGGAAAAAAATTCATCAGCGCTTGGCAGCAGCTGCTTCTCATTTCACCTCCATGGACCAGTCACTCGTGATGGACATGGTCTTATTGGAGAAGACGCATCGAATGCTGTTCGCAGCCAAAACTAACCGGTTTTGGATGAAAACTGGTCCATACACCTCGCTTTCCCCTGCAGGTTGTCCAGGCCCCTGGCCCGCAATCCCGCTGCCGCCGCCGACTCGCGCGCTGGTCGCGTCGGTGCAGCGGCATCAATCAGGCTTCTTCCGCAGACGGCAGGAGGAGGGAGGATTGCAGCCGGGCTCGTTTAACACAGATATATCCTTTTCAAATAAAAAGCTTAGGCGTGGAAGCGGGAGTTTAACTACTGCAGAAGGAGCTGTTCTGCCTCTCAGAAAAATCCCGTAGAATTTCACAGAAAGTAATAGCCATTGCATTTTCCTTTTTTTTTTTTTTTTCCTTT